>NW_019524962.1:248143-255691 GCF_002814215.2 Seriola lalandi dorsalis | reverse complement strand
CTCTTCACTTCTTCTTCTCTCCCTGGTCTGCAGCATTTCAAAGTTCATGTATAATATAAAAAAAAACGAGCTGCAGGTATTCCTGATTCAGCTCCTTCTGTGATCTGAGAGGAATCAAAGGAAGCGAAACAGTCGACTCTTGCCGGGCAACAACAAAGTGATGCCGTTGGAGCGCGAGTGCACAAGTCGGCAGTAAATATATTCAATGATATGCCAAAATAAAAAATAAAATAATCGACACCTCGGGGCACACAGGCCGACCACAGACCAGAGATTAACAGAAGAAGAAGAGACGAATAAAGCTGAATTAAAGGTGAGAAGATAAATGGCTACAACTTGACTTTGTTGCTGTTGCTTTGGTTTCTGATTATTATTATGGAAGTATATGATTGACAGTAAACACATCTCCGCTAGTATCCAGAGCTCACTGCATGAAAGCTTACAGAGGCAGAAACCTCCTCCGGCACACAGGAACCAACGACTATTATGTTTCAACTTCCTTCGGAGTGAGATGCGTGAGAGACATGAAGAAACTTGCTGTGATGGGAGGATTTTTGCTGCTGCCTCAGTTAACAGATCTCACGCTAGTTTTTATTTCCAGAGTAAAAGCACGGCGCCCCGGTTTGAAGATTCTTCCCATCAGACTCGTGAAACGAGGTTTGTTTACTCCTGACTAACAAGCTGCTGGAAGGAATGTTTATTCAGCAGTTGTCTCAAGCAGCTTGTCCAGCATCTTATATTGAAAGTGTCAATATCAAGCGTTACTTAAGGTGCTTCTTTTGGAGCTCAAAACAATCAGAAACCAGCAGCCCAGTCCTCGTTTGCAGCGGCCTGGGTTCAAACCCGACCCTGGCCCTTGGCTGCACGTCATCCTCTCTCTATCCCCTACACTTCCTGTGTCTCCATCCAATGTCGCAATCATAACAAACACGCAAAGATGCTCCAAAGAAAATCATCATTAAAGAAAGACTACGCAGTCTCTGCACAGCTGCCTGCAAAATATTGGTGGAATATTCTTTTTCTTTTCATGCAAACAGCTCGTTGTGTCTTTTTCAGTATAAAAGGAAAAAAACTGTAATGTTTTATTCATATTTTTCAGCAAACTCAAGTAAAGACTGTAAGAGACTACAAACATGGAGGATAGTGATTTCTCTCCGTCTCTCTCTGTTGTAGGCTAACAAGAAAATGCACATGACTGTACGTTAAGGCCTCCTTTACACTGTAGACAACACAAATCAGGTGAAGGAAACATCAAGTGATACTTAGTAGACGGACAAAGCTTGAACCGGACGATCCAGTTACAAAGAGAAAAAGAAAAACAGGGAACGTAAAAGATCAAGCAGCAGCTGACGTGGCTAAACATACAATTCCTACAGAAGCAAACTCAAGAAATGAAATGCCTCTATGGAAGTTCACTTGCGAAAACTGAGTCAAACAGCAGGACAACCTTTCTTCTTCTTCTTCTTCTTCGAGCCAACGCGGCGCAACTTGGAGCGGCTTAAAGAAAAGAGCATAAAGCTTTCCACCATGGTGAGGAGACAGAGGCCACACTCTGCTGGCGAACACAGAAAAGAAAATACTGAAAACCACACACGAGCATCCATTCACCCACGCCCTCCAAACACACAACAACACACACACACACACACACACACACACACACACACACACTGAGCACACTCAAGTACAGGCAATGATCCTGAAACTATTCAATCTCACCGCACACACACAAACACACCACAGAACCAGTTGGCAGCTGATAAAAGTCTGCTCCGAGTCATCAACTTTGCCTTCTAAGTCTCTTTCCCCTTCCCGCTCACTAACTCCAGTTTTTATTCTTTCACTTCGTTTCTTTCCTTCTTTTCTTTCTTGTTCTTTTCTTATGTTTTTTTCCTTCCTTTTGTTTCCCAGCTTTCATCCATCCTGGCTTTCTTCCATCCATTTTAAATTTTTTCCAGGTTTTTCCATCGTTTTCAGATTTTCCTCCACAATCCATTCATCACTATTCTGGTGTCCAACACTCCTTCCTTCCTTCCTTCCTTCTTTCCTTCCTTCCTTTCTTCCTTCCCTCACATTCTTCCTCCTTTCTTTCCTCCCTCGATCCTTCCTTTCTCTCTCCCTCCTTTCTTCCTTTCAAACCTCCCTCCTTCCTTTTATTCTTTCATTCCCTCCCTCCCTTTCATCTTCCTTCCCTCCCGTTCCTCCTTCCTATATCATTGCGACTCTAAATTAATGGGCTGATTAAGGAGATATAATGAAAAAGATGGACACACACTGAGTTTTGGCAGATCTGAGGGGATGTTTGCCATCTGTGGTGTGTGTGTGTGTGTGTGTGTGTGTGTGTGTGTGTGTGTCTGCTAGTGCACATTTAAAGACAAAAATGGAGTCCAGTCAGAACCACACACCTCAAATTTCACGCAGTGATACAATTCTGGGACTAAACCCAAACACAATGGCCAGCCAACCAGCTCCACACACACCCACACCCAAGCACGCGCACGCACACACACACACACACACACAGACACACACACAGACACACACAGACACACACAGACACACACAGACACACACACACAGAGCCGTAGTAGCAGACGGGCTGAGGTAAGTGTTGAAGTGTTGAAGAAGATTAATAGAAAAGTGAAGGAGAGACGACCTGATGAAAGCTCTCTCAGACGTCCATACGTCTTACAGTTTATTTCCACACATATAAAAACCCCTGTGTTTACTGAACCTGTGGTGATATTAATCATTCACCACAGTTTGACTGATGTGGCTTTGAGAAGGTCAGTATTGATATTTTCTGGACTGAATCTGCTGAGAACTCATGTTTTGTACCGACGTTCAATATTCTAACAACAATGTCTATGCGGCCATTTTTATTTAAACAAGTTGTTAAATTCTTTTGGGACCAAATACATGAAAACAAAAAACTCTTGGTTTTCCTCACATTTATTCATTGATCGCACCAGAAAGTAAAAAACAAAGGAAGACCGGGGGAAAACAACATCCCTCTGTCTGACAGGCGGCTGCAAACCAACGAGCAGGATGTTTATGGCCATATTGCACTAACAGAACTTTTGCATCATTCAGTATCAATGTATTGATATATTATTGGCTGGTATTAATTTATTGCTTTATAGGTCAGCTGATAAGTATCAAGCTTTTAATGAAATCAAACTCTGGTTTTGATGCTAATGATTCTCTGCATTTTTTTGTTTTTTAGATTTTTAAATCTGAGCATATTTTTTTTAATATATATATAATGTAATTTTCTTCTTCTATGGTTGAACTCATTGTTAGTGGCAGGGTCCAAACAGCCTTCACACGCACACACAAGGAATTCACATTTTATCTTAGTTTATCTTACTGATATCAGCCTCACTGTTTACTGTTCCCTCTTGAAACGCTAACGCTACTGCCAATGCTACTGCTAATGCTAATGCTAATGCTAGCCAAACATTTCCTGCCGCTGCTTCAAATTAAGAGCATTCAACAGGGAAAACAACGCGGGGCTTTCATTGTTAGGCATTCACAGGAAACTCCATGTATGAGCCGCTGAGGTTAGTGCTGACCGCTCATCAAAACCATCAACATATTTCACATCTGTTCACTGTTCACTCTTTTAACGCTAAAGCTACTGCTAATGCTAGCCCAGCATTTCCTGCTGCACCTTCAAATTAAGAGCCTTCAACAAGGAAAATTTTATATTTTTCTTTAACAGATGTCATCATCACATGTATCATTATATATCACATCATAAACTGTACAATAACCTGAGCTTTAGAAAAGCCGATACCAATATTTTAGCATTGAAACTGCTCACAGATGAACATTTCTATCCCCACAAATATTCCTCTGAAAACCCATCTACATTCAGGTCAAGAACAAAACACATGTCAACTATCATCCTGAGATTTTTGCTCCTGACAGCGAAGAAAACCACCTCAATTATTTGAAAATCATCAAGTATTTAGACATTAATGAAGCACTCAAACTCACCCCTGGAAGAGACGGCTCACATCTGACAACTGAAAAGCTATTTTAAAAAACAATGGCAACAAAAATGAGTCAAAAAGGTTGTCTTGAGCTTTCACTGCATACTTCTGCATTGTGTCTTATATAATAAGTTTACGTGTCTCGTTCCGACAAATTCCTTTAAAGTGACATAATGCATAGATTTTGTTTTCAGTGGTGTCTGCGTCAGATCGCTCTTTTCTTCGTCTTCACAAATGTCACTGATGTTATTGCACACACAACTAATGCTGTAAATCATTTCACTTTGCATTCACATATTCAACCTGACGTGTCGAACCTGTTAACGTGCCTTTACATAATAATTATATTCTGCTTTTCTTCGCTGTAACATATCACTGCTTTCCCACAGGAGGTACATTTCATTTGCTTATGTATGCATTGCTTTGGTAGCTGCTGCACGGGGGGCCCCTGTGATCCACCCGGAGGCCCCCGGTGGCCTCAACAAGAGAGGAGGTCTCTTCTAGCGTCACACCCCCCTGCTGGAACCATCTGCTGGGCTTCTTCTGTAGCAGCCGGCCCCAGGGAACGAGCCCCGGCGGGGGGTTGATGAGAAAAGATTCACTGTGAGTTTTTACTGTTGCTCAAAAGTGTATGTCTGTTTATCCGTGGAAATGATTCTGAGTTTTAAAAGCTGAAGTGAGTCCAAGTCCAGGTCACTCAAGTCCAGCTCAAGTCAAGCGCAGACGAGTTGATCGAGTCCAGATGTAACATCAAGTTTATCAGCCGTCAAATGATTCAAAGTCAAAGTCTGCAGTCCTGTTAGTTTATATCTATGTTTTTGGGGTTTAGTTTTATATTTAGATTTCAGATTTCTAGTCGTGACCTATCGCCACAGTTGAGGTTATAAGAGGAATGTTGTATCTGAGTTCATATGATGAAGGTGTGCTCTGTTTTTCAGGAGGAAATCTGTGAAATAGATCCTGACAATCAAAATAAAAGCCAGTGAGGGAGAAACAATAAAACCTAACTGAACAGGACTTATCGGCTGTATGTAGTACACCTCAAATATCAGAGAGGGATGAACGATTCGACCCTGAGAAAGAGATATCATAAAACCCACACACACACACACACACACACACACACACCCTTGTATTTGCTTTCATAAGATTTGAAGGAGTGACAAGCTACACGCTCCCATGGAAGGCAGAGAAAATGAAGCAGTTTATGGGAACAAGACGGATTTGGAGAGAAAAAAACATGAGAGAGGAGTGAGAGATTGAGAACATGGAGGCAAGAGGGAAACAGTGATGGACGGAAGACAGACGGAGACGCACACACACTGTAGTGACACACTTTAATGTGCGCTGGCAGACAGAAACGAATCATAGAAACCAGTCATTCAGATCAGATGACCATTCGAATCACAGCAACACACTCCGACTGAAACCGACGATAAATTATCATCATTTTTCATAAAAACAGTTTGTGAAATATTCAGTGTTTCTCCACCTGAAAAAAATAAAATAAAAATGGAGTCTGTGAAGAATGGAAAAAAAACCTCTCTGAAACAATATACAATGTTTACTCATCTGAGGTTGTGAACTGAGAAAGAAAAAGCCTTAAATGGCCAAAACAAGCCTGCAGCCAGTCTGCAGGCGGTAACAGAGACGAGGTATTACTGCCATTACTGTGGTAGGTAATCTGTGTGCACATACTCCATCTTCCTGTGTGTGTGGTCGACGTCTTCACAAGCCCTGAAAATGTGCACAAGACAAAAACAAAAAAAAAAAAACTAAAACAGGACACAAGCCAAAGATGTTTAATGTCTCTCCACATTAAGAGAACATAATAATGTAAAGATGCAAAAGCATGCGAGGTGACTTCTTCCAGGCGACGGCCGCCTGGCTTATAAAACGGGGGAGAGAAGCGTCTCTCTCCAGGATTAACTACAACAACTTATGTGCGAAAATGACTGTTGCCTCTCTGCAGTGAAGCTGGGAGAAATTCAACGCGACTTCCTCCTGGGTCAAAAAGGCAACGCTATTAAAACCCGACTGCACGAGCCAAGCGTTATTCAAACCGCGGAGGTCTTCACTTTAAATTCTGGTGGACATCCAGAAGTTTCCAACGATTATGAAACATGTCAGGCTCAAATATTGGGGAAACGTGTAGAAAATGAAGTGCAAAGCATCCAGAATATTTCCATTTGATTGAATGGTGCAGCCATGAACAAACAAACAACCGTTATTATATCTTGTACCCGTTATACCTTTCGAGCACCTGTACAGCGGAGCGAACTGTGAGTAAGGAAGAAGCTCTCAGACTTATGAAGTATGATGCAGCCACACCATCACCCTGTTGTCGGGTCGTGGGGTCAAATTCCACAGAAGAGACCCAGAACGTTGCTGGACGCCGCCCAGAGTCACGGCGGGCGAGAAAATGTTGACACAACACACGTTCAGGTCGAGACGTGCCGTTGAGGTTTTGATGGATCCTGCCTGAGGAACCTGCGGGGTGTTTTTGTGTAAAAGGTCTTATTCTAAATCCCTTATCCACTTGAGACATAACTTGAGGCTTAACCTCCGATCTCCTTGTCCTACATGATTAAAGTCCCAGCGGCCACGTGGTCAAGCGGTAACCATCTCTATCTGACGTTAGCGACAGTGAAATTAGGATGTTTTTGGAAAGTGAGGACATTTTGTCCGATCCATACTTCTTTGAGAGTTAAGACTTGGTTTTAGGGTTAAAGTTAGACTTGAGTTTAGGTCACGGTTGATGAAGGTCTTTGTCCCTTTTGCCTGAAAATCGTATTTTTGGTTCTGCACTTTTACAAGAATACGATGTTGTGATGTTTGTGTGTTAAAGTTATTACTACAACAGCATCATAGAGTTGTGGGAGAAGCAGAAAAGCAATATAGTACAGAGAGGTGTGTGTGTGTGTGTGTGTGTGTGTGTGTAGTGTCAGTAATTAGCTGATATATGAGGAGAGTGTTTGTATGGGAGGAATTCATTTCTTAAGAAAAAATAAAAAAAACGGCCTGAAGCCCCTAATTAACCCCTTCACCCACCCACTGCCCCACAACACACACACACACACACACACACACACATAGAAATACACACAAACACACACAGGCAGCTGAAGCCACCAAAATAAACAGCCAATGGCATCATGGGAACCTACGAGTGTTTCTAATGACAGCTGAGGAGGAAGAAAGGCTGAATAATTAGTGGAGAAAAACAAGGGATGGAAATACAGAAAGACAGAAGAGAAGAAGAAAGAGAAAAGAGAAAAACAGAAAAAGAGAAAGAAAACAATTTTTGTAGACAAAAAGTTGTTTTTTTATGACAGGATTTCAAAATAAAAGTCAGAGGAAGTTCCTTACCTGTTCAGTGTGCAGGCCTGTTGATCTCTGATGACATGAACCGCCTCACTCTCCTAAAGGAAACACAAAAAAAGTTCAATGAATCTGGGATTTGTAACTGGAACCTCTGGTCATCGGATATCTCAACATGCAGCTTGAATTTGCTGAAACCTGAAGGAATCGATGAGCCCCCCCATCCCAC
>NW_019524962.1:238088-248123 GCF_002814215.2 Seriola lalandi dorsalis | reverse complement strand
GAGGGGCTGCGCTCACGTTACAGGTCAAAACCAGGTGCCATATTAGTTACTCATTAGCCCAGAGAAAGAGCTGCTGCATGACTGGGTGGAGACACATGTTGCAGGTTTCCAATGTCGCCTCCGCCTGAGGAGTTTAAGAGAGAAACAGTCCAGACAGTCCTTTAAACTGCTGCTACGGTTTAATAGTTAACTGCTCTTGCAACCGCAGCTTTCACACAGTTTAACACGACGCTGTTAATAGAGAAGTCTCAGCTACTGATGAGGCTGTGGTGTTGAGACAGTGTGAGGGTGGTGGTGACAGGGTGGCGCTCTGACATACATGTGGTTGTACAAAAAAATAAAATAACAACAGCAATAATATGATGATTGATGAAGTGTCTGCAAATATGTTTAAAGCTGCAGCTGGAATTTTAAATGCAGCAAAAACACTTTAACTGAAGAATATTTAAGTAAAATAAACACAATATGCATCTTGTTGCCCGTCCAATGACTGGAAGCACGACGAAAAGGTGATTTATTTATTTGTAAGACCTCCATTAAATAACATGAGGTGGAATTGTGGCACTTTCATATGTTTTTGGAAGGCTGAGCTTTCAAATAACTTCAACCCCCACGATGCACTGCAGCTGATACTGTGAATATTGGTACAAACTATCTGAATCCGGCTTGACGTCCGCAACAGAAAAGCCTGCGGATCAAAGTGGAAGAAGCGGGCTTATACTCACAGCACAGTGATGGCATTGTTAATTAAACGTAATTAATTCACAGAAACTGCCAGAAATCTGGTATTATCTATCAGAGAGAAAGCATATTACTGCGGGGAATAATAACAAAAAGCTGAAGCTCTGCCTGAGTTTAAATAGAGCCCTTCATCAGGGCATGAATTAAACTAAAGGCATTTTAATTTGTGATAATACAAGAAGAGAGGCCCAGTTTTTCTCTCATAACGATAACATTAGCTCTTATAGGCACAGCAGGCTCTAAAATAAAGGGACTTCTTAACTGAGGAGATAAAGGAAAAATCAATTTGGAGAGTAATCTTCATAATGAGACAACCAAACAGACAAAAAGCGAAGCCGCGGCGCGAGTGTGTAATGAACAAAGAGCGGCCCAGGCCCCGAGTGTTGTGGAACGAGCCTCCAGTAATTCAGCTCACAGGTATCTACGTTTTCATTTCACACGGTTTCACTCGGCCTGTGCTGCAGGAACAAGAATGAATCTCGCCCATGCTGCCTTTCACTTCGCATTGAAACGAGTAGCAAAGCAGCAAGTGATGCAAGACAAGAATGTGTGTGCGTGTGTGTGTGTGTGTGTGTGTGTGTGTGTGTGTGTGTGTGTGTGGGGTGAAGTTTGTTTGGCAGCACTTCTAACAATGTTGAGGCCCTCGGTGCTATCCAACAGAATGGCCCAGTCTGTCTCCACTCTATCTCAAAGAACCATATGCTTCGGGATAGCAGAGCCGACTCGTGTGTGTGTGTGTCTGTGTGTGTGAGTGTGTGTGTGTGTAGTCATTTGTTGCGTGAGTGTGTGTCCATATGTTCTAGCATCTAACATCCAACATCTAAACATCCAGATGGCGAAGCATCAGTCGACACAATGTTTCCTTCCATCACCAGGAAGTAGCTTGAAAACCGTAAAGACAATAAATATTCATTATCTGGGATTTAGGGAGCGACCGCACCAGCAGCAGTTATCAAATTATGATTTATAAAAATAAATAAATAAATTTAAAAAAAGAAGAGAAAAAGAAAGATTTTTATTTTTAAAACACAATCAGACTGAGGACGACAGATAAGATGAGAAAAAGGCTGGGGTGTAAATAACCTAAAGGAGTGGATTAAATTTGTGATTCAAACAAACCCAGTCGTCCCGATCCGTTTGTGAGGCCGTTATCAGCCGGATTTACAGACGACGGCGAAACGTATCAACCCAAGTGATTTTAAAAAAAGGAACCAATCAAAGCCTCATTCCTCAGATTTAATGCTCCAGTCCAGATGATCTCATAACTACAGAAGCACTGAATCCACTTGACCACATTAATCAGGCAAATGTTTGGGGCCCCTCCAAAGGGAAAAGGGGGCCCCTGAAGGCCCCTCATACTGGCACATTTTGCAATGACAATTAAATTCCCCTTTCAACCTCCCATTAAGGCACGATACAGTGCACTGCTGCTGCCCTAAGTGGAGCCCCTGATGATATGTGCTAGCGATAGCCTGCATTGGAGGCGTTCAGGGAGCATCGGTAAATTGTTTCATCTAACATAGCCTTCGTGTGAGGCGTTCTTGAACAACGGTAAATTGTACCATCAGACATAGCATGCATGTGAGGCGTTCAGGGAACATAGTTAAATTGTTTCGTCTAATGCAGCCTGGATATGAGGCGTTCAGGGAACATCAGTAAATGGTAACATCTGACATAGCCTACATGTGAGGCGTTCTGGAGACCCACTACTGATGATGATGATGATGATGATGATGATGATGACGACGTGCAGCTTGTGTATAGTTTGTCTCTACCTCGAGAATTCGGGCCTCATCACCCCTGGCTGATACCAGAATACCATCCATCTGAATTTCCACTTCTGCACACGCCAACATGACTAAACACGGAGACACTCATTAATAATACAATAACCACCACTGTGTTGTTATTTATATTACAGCTGTAAAAGCAGCACTGGTGCCTTCACAGATTAGTTTCACTTTGTAACTTTTCCCCCACTGTTATTGTCATTTTTGTTTTTCTGTCCTTTCATGGATTCTAATAGAGACATTACATAAAGTATTAATGGTGCAAGTTCATGTCCTGCAGGAAGTAAACTCAACCCCAGGCTGCTTCCTTCTCAATGCAACTGCAGGAAAATGATGTACAGGCCCTGAAATAATTCGACTGATGACGACACGCCGATAACCAAAAGGCAAAAAGTTTCTCTCGTAATTACAAAGATCCTAAATCACAATAAAGACGCCAGAGTCGTTTCTTTCCCTCGTCTGAGGCCTGAAAGCATCTGAACACATCTGAAACATTTCCATGGCTTTTATTAAATTTTCAGAAGCTATTGTGCATTCTTCTCTCCGGCTCACCCTCCGCTGACCTCTCCTCTGCCTCGTTCATTTCCAATCTCCTCTTCAATATGATTCAATAACTGCCTCTGCTGTGAATCAGCAAAAGGTAGGAAAAGGCAGAAGGCCAGTGTTGCATATTATTTTGATTTAAAGAATAAAGTTTTCTTCTGATTTTTTTTTGAGATAGAGAGATTGTAATGTGAATGAAATGTATTCTTCCTATGATTTGTATTTGTATCAGCGGTAAAAATCATGATTTTCTTTCCAATGTTTGGCTCGACTTATAAAAACGGAGGCAGACGGACGACAGACACACTCAGCAGGTCCAGATTGTAGACTGGGACGCCCCCTCTGCTCCCTGTCTGACCTCTACGCCAGGAAAGTGCATGCATGCACACACACACACAGACAGACAGAGTCTCTGTCCTGTCTGTCACACACACACCATGGGTCATGTGTCATGATGTGCCAAGAGACAGTCGAACAATGGCAGCTACGTCCACAGACAAAGACCCCAAACACACTTTCTCCTACGAACACACACACAACTGAACCTCATGCTTAATGCTTCATTATTTTGTGTAGTTGAATATGAACACACACACACACACACACACACACACACACACACACACACACACACACACACACACACACACAAAATGAAACAGACTGAGAAAAGAGGGAGAAAAAGTGAGTCGGACATTTATCAGGGTGTTGATGTTGGCAGATGTTGTTTTAAGGAATTTAAGTTTTAAGAGATTTCACTGCAGGAGCCTCAAAAACAGACTCCAGTGGTCAATCTGTGTAATTTGGGGATTTTTTTTTCTTTCTTTCTTCAGTTTTTCCTTTGTGTATCGTTGTTTAGCCAAGTTCACATTTGTGGCATTAACATGATGTGCAGACGTTTAACTGCAAACGTCATTGACTCTTAAACTGAGGCATTTCCTCATGAAGCTCAGCTGTGCTGCATTTTGTTTCGTGATCAGCCAATCACATCCCATATCAACAACCATGTCTTTAGTCTTTACGTAAAACTATGTGACACTTATTATTTACTCTCCTCACATTAAGTTTAAGCATCCAAATAAAATCCAGATGCAATTTAACACACTTTAATACACATTTATCAACATACACACGTCAGACAAGAAAATCTAATTAAGAATGTGGCCAGTGTTATCGGATACATAGTTCATCTGTGTAAATGCCAATTTTAAATACCCTCACCCTGAGCGATAATATCGTATATTGCGATATTTGGCCTGGTCTGTATCGAGATATTACATTTTGGATATTACACAAGCCTATTTCTCTTCACAATGATCAATACTACAGTTTGTGTCCAGATGATTTTCTGGCAAGAGCAATCAACTAATTATCTGAGCACTATGATCCATATTGAAAGCAAAAATAAAAGTTTCCTCTTTTTAAAGAGTGAAATAACAATGACGGCACTTTTCAGCTGAGAGCACTTAGAGAAAGACTAGACCGCTCAAGGTCACATACTAGGTTTCCTGTCTCTTCTCTCCTGATGGTAGTTTTAATTAACAGGACATTAAAGTGCAGCTGAGGCCTGGAGATTGTTCCGCTCATTAACAATAAGGCGACAGCTACTCCTGTTTGCTGATGATGCCATTCTGTTTACTGATGTATGTGAGGAGCAGTCAGGTCACTCGAGGTCAGCGGCTCTACTTAAAAGGATGAAATCACACTTTGAAATCTGATTTTTTTTCCACAGATTCCATTCATTCACACATACACACTTTCTTTTCACACGGCTTTAAGTGACAAATGCAGCAGTGAATCGTGTTTCCGTGGCCAAATGATTGAGCTGCTCAGGTGTGGAAGTCATGAGACAGCTTTACGTTCCGGTCATCAAACCTTTAATACGCCGATCTTCACTGGAATCCAACAAACATGTCAACACACTGGTTTTGTATCATGAAAAGCGTCAACCAGGCTGAAGCAGCTAAAATGAGAGTTCATACTCATCAGCTAGACACCGCTAATAAATGCTTATGTCTGCTGCATGTGTAAGTAGGCAACTGCTTGTTAATGCATGAGCTGCAGCATCTCGAAACGGCAAGGTGTGAAGAAGAGCCGAGGCAGGGGGAAGAAATTTAAGGGATAGAAGAAGAAAACATGTGCACAAGTACTGTGAAAACGACATATTAGCTATTCTGTCAAAATAGATAATGAATGTTAAAACTATGCAAATGCTAAACTTATCTGCATAAGTCCTTTTTAAACATAGGATGTGTAAATGACTGTGTTTGTGTGTATGTGTGTGTGTGTGTGTGTGTGTGTGTGTATGTGTAGGCTTATTTGTGTAGGATTTTAAGCAATTAGGACAGGAAACAGAGGCTGTTGCTTTGTCTTCCCTGTGGAATTAAGTTATGCACCGTCAACACACACACACACACACACACAGCAAATTCCCATTCTGACCGACAACACGGTCTCAGCTGTGAAACACACACGCAAATACACACACACTTAAAAAGCACAATCTCAACTTCCTCTTGACCCATTTCCCAAACACAACACACCACCTCTCTTTTTTTTCATCCCCCCCCCCCCCCGTCTATCTCTCTCTCCTCATCTGCTGGGAGCAAAGCCACTTCTGCTTTGTGTCACCAGATCAGAGGACGGACACACACACACACACACACACACAGTTAATCAGTTTGTTTATGAGGCCAAAGGCATGCAGGGCAAAATCCTTCTGTAAACTGTACTGTACTGTGTCTCTGGTGACTCTGCTGCTCTGTTCCACGGTCCAGGAGGGTAATGACTCGACTGTATGACTGATAAATGGAGCAGATATTTTGGCTTCTATTTGATTAATTATAGATTTATCAAAGAACTGATAAAGATGAGGAAAAACTGCCAAATTGTGAGGCGTAGACCTGTCTGAGCTGAATCAGTGCTAGCAATGTCACTAATGTGATTTATAAGATAGTGGTAAGATGGTAAGAGACACAAATTGTCATAAAAATAAAGAAAATACACCCCCTTAAAGGCTCGGGGAAAGAAGAGGAGATCAAATGAGGAATATGACGCCGGGAGGCAAACGAGGAGGGGGTGGAAAAAGTAAGAGAACGACGGCGAGGAGAGATAAAAACGTGAAGAGTTGCAGCCATTTGTTTAACAGTCTGACAGGAAATGTTGACTCTGGCTGCATCTGTACGCTCTCGATCAAGGCCGCCGAGACGCGGCGGCTTTTCGAAAATTTGTGGAGTGGAAACTAAATGGATCCATGCTGGTGGAGGAATTTCTTTGTTTACAGAGATATGTTTGGAGAAAGGTAAAGAGGAGGAAATGAGAAAAAGACAAGAGGGCAGACGAATCTAAGATACACCGAATGAAAATCCAATATGCGACAGCGGCGAAGAAAAAAATAAAAATAATAATTTTATAATGTCTCAAAACCGTTTGTGTGGATCTTTCTATCTCATGTTCCCGCTCTTTCCTTTTATCTTTTCCTTTTGTCCCTCAATGCCTCCCGTCCTCCCACCTACATTTCTCTCTAAAAAAAAAAAGTAAAAGGATTTAAAAAATAACATTATTTTCCAACAATACATTTATACTCATTCACCCCCCTCCTCCCTCGGTCAAGGTTGACTGAACACCAGCAGGCTTCACATTCACTTAATTCCACACATTCTTAATAGTGAATACAACCACAGTCTTGTTGTACACTTACAATCAAACAACTCAGTGGAAGAAAAACTGTCTTTGCTGGTCAGACACAGCATATAATGGCAGAATGTGTACAGAGAAATCAATTTATCTCAACAGATTAGCAACAATAAGTGTCTTTTCTTGGCTTCTCTTGAAGGGGGATGTAAGGGCTCGGTGCTCAAATATTTGGTACAAATGCTTTATTTTTTTATTTTTAATTTTTTGAAGGTCATGAAATAAAAAGAGGATTTTTAAAACATTTTTTTTTTTACCAATTTCAGGACATTTTTATTGAGTGAAATGATGAATAATCCTGAAATTAAAAGGCCTAGGGGGATTTAAGGTCACGTAAAGGGAAAATAGAAATGCGCTCGGATCACAATCTACATTGGGGGTTTTCGAGACCTTAAAAAGGAGACCTTGCTGAAATGCTGCCCTTTTAAATTTCAAAACTCCGGGGGTCGTGTTTCATAACGAATCCTTTCTTGATTCGTCACGCTCCTATCACGTGACCTTCCTCCGGAAAGAAAACAAACGGCATCAAACAGAATCACGGTCATGTGACAGGCATTTTCAGGCGTGGTAGTATGGATGGAGATTATCTATGACATAGAGCTGTCCATCTGGATGGATCACGAGAGGGCTGGAGCCAATCACAGCTGACATCGGACAAACAACCTTTCTCACTCAGATTCACACCTACGGGGCAATTGAGAGTCGCCACTTAACCTAACGTACATGTCTTTGGATTGTGGGAGGAAGCCGGAGCACCGGGAGGAAACTGCAGATTCAAACCCAGAACCTTGTTGCTGTGAGGCGACAGTGCTAACCACTGCACCGCCCACCTTAGTTTATTATCTAGCTTTATCAACAAGCACTGCCTGTTTTGTTGCGCCATTGCTTGGTGTGAGCAGGTGCCTTTAGTGACTGACTGAATATCAAAATTGTTGGTAATAAACTCGACCATGTGAAAACAAGTAAGTCTTTTTTCCCCCAGTGGCAGATATTTTATCATTTATTAAGAAAATATAAGTTTAAAACTCCAGTGTGATTAACAAACGAAAGGTCTACTGTCATCTAAGTGCAGTTTTGGCAGAAGAGTATTTTTTTTTTGGAGTAATGACTGAAAACTTAATGCAAAATATCTCTACTCAACTGTTCTACAGCAGGGGTGGATGGCCGGGTAGGTGGGGGCAAACACATCTGCTTCTGCTCAACATGACTGACATTCCTCAGGGAAGAGGGAGTCAGGAACAGCAGGCCGGATGGTAATGAAGTAGACTCTTACACCAACGTCAAGTCTCTCCCAAAATCCTCTCCCAACAGGCATCTCTGCAGATCAGAAGTAAGAGGTGTCTGCCGTGTAAACAAAATCCCACGACTTCCAAATCTGTGCAACCGAAGGGTGTGGGAACTGAGCTGACACCGTGGCCTTCATGTAAATTTATGACTTTTCCTTGGCAGCCCATTACTCAGTCAGAGGGCTTTGGTGACTTCAGTGAATAAAAATGTTCTCTCTTGGTTTATTACCGCAGTTTGTCAATGTGTTAAATAAGTTGGAAAATATCTCCCGGTGCAGCCTCCTCAGTCATGTCACTGAGGTGGAGGTGCCAATGTCGAGGACCCCGGCAGAAGAAAAGCAGGGTGGCCCAGAAGAAAAGAAAGTTGAATCAGGGTCAAAGTGACATCATCCGGCGCAAAACATTAGCTAATTAAATATGAGGAAGCACCATGTAATGAGAACAACGTCATTTCACCTCGTTGAGACAGAGGAGAAAAACAGTCGTCATCAGGGGAAGTTTCCAGACTGATCAGCCTTCAAACTAATGGACGAACTATTCAAACTCGACTTCCTCATTGGTATTTTATCGTTTCGCCAGTATCTTAAGTTACACCCTACTTTGTTGTGCAATGTTGAATCCCGTCATTAGCCTGACAACCTTCTCCGAAAACCAATGGGCTGCATATCCTTGCATATAAACCGGTGACCTTTTAACGAGCCCCTGGCGAGGATCCTGGGATTGAGTCTGGCAAAAAAAGTTATGTCGTCAGGCGAGGTTGTAAAGTTAACGATACTCCACTCTTTACTGGTCCCATCACTGCCCCAGCTGGGTGGCAAGTTAGCAGATTTGTTGTCGCTGTCGAGTTCACGAAGTCGTCCATAAATGGGTTCAGGAACGTGCAATAGGTCAAGCTGGTAGTGAATTTTGAGAGCGCCCTCTGCTGGAGCCCAAGGTAAACTACTCCAAACGCTCTGATAGGCTTAAAGAATAGAATTCAAAGAAGTCAAGTGAATCTTTATTTATAAAACGCCAAATCACAACAGAAGTTATCTCTAGGCACTTTTCAGGTCTAGACCGTAGTCTTCAAAGAACCAACAATTCTCACCGTTAGCGAACACTTGGTGACAGTGGCAAGGAAACACTTCCGTTTAAGAGGACAAGCTTCAAAATATGGAACTTTGAACTGAATCATCTCAGTTCAAAGTTACATATTTTGAAGCTTGAATTTCAAATAAAGTGACAGCCATGGTAACCAACAGGGACTGGCCAATTATTCTGACTGACTGCTACAATCCTCAGGGACCGGCTAAAAATTATTGCATTTAATAGTGTGTCATCATCCATCTTCTGAAGAGCTCCTTCATCTAATTCTCCTGGCATGGATCCGTCCGGTTAACTACTTTGTAAACACTATTTATGGGTTACAAACCGAGGTCGACCGAGTAATCGGTTTGGGCGATTAATCGGTTTTGCACGGCGTCTCCATTCATGAAGTCAAGGTAACGTCAGCTGGGGGGAACCAAAGTGCAACAGGTGTCGGCTATAAAACTTCAATCTCAAACAGAATCTTGCTCTCAATCACAGGCATCTATTTTCAGGGGTAAATACAACCCCTAAAACCCCTGTTTCGCCACTGAGCCTAATCCAGCAGAAGTGCCATATAAAAAAAATAATAATAATAATATCCCACATGACTCACAATCAAACTACAGTCAAAAGACACAACTCCCACCCGAAGCAGCAGCGGTGGCGGCGAGCAGAGAGCACCAGTGAGAGTCAGAACTTCTCTCTCTCTCTCTGCAGCAGAAAATGAAATGCCAAGCCTGGCTAAGGACATAATGAAAAAGCTATTATCAGCATGAGCTTTCATCAGCACCGCATTCAACCATGTTCAATACAAACTGATTCTCTCATCTCATGCTGTACCCATCTGAATGCCGGGATATAATAACGGAGGCGAGATAAGAGAAAGAGATCACTGTCCCCCCCCCCCCCGCCCC
>NW_019524962.1:237459-238068 GCF_002814215.2 Seriola lalandi dorsalis | reverse complement strand
CTTAGTGGAGAAGCTGGAACCAGAAACATTTTGTGTCGGCTCGTTGTTTATCAGTCGTGCTCCGGTTCACTCTCACAGCCTCGTGCAAGTTCACTACATCAACTTGAAAGGTGACGATCTTCACATCTCTCTGCTGCGCCCATGTGGCCAAATCAACAAACAAACAAACAAACAAATAAACACACCAATCACTAACTGCATGTTTGAATATAATCTTTTAGCATTTTCCTCTGATGTTTTAAAGTGTCTGGATTGGACGCCAGATTTTAAATGCAGGTGTAACTTTTACTTCAGTTAAAGACAAACCAATGGTATATGAAAAATATCAGAGGACAGGACAAAGGGTGGAGAGAAAGAAAGTGGAAAGAGGAAAAACTTGAGCTGAGAAGAGAGAGAGAAAAATAGATTTGTAAGAACGATAAATAAAAAGTGGAGAAAGAGGAAAAACAAACTTTGTGCAGAGAACTGAAGCTGAGAAACAGAGAGGAAATGAAGTAGCACTTTAAAATAAAGAACCAGCAAACTCCATCAATCTGCTGCCGCAGCAGCGCACACGCACACACACACACACACACACACACACACCTCTCTCATGGTTAATTACCACTT
>NW_019524962.1:226866-237439 GCF_002814215.2 Seriola lalandi dorsalis | reverse complement strand
GTATATATATATATATATATATATATATATATATATATATATCCCCTTTCTTTTTCCAATATAGCGCCAATATCAGTGACCCTTAATCTGTCAGTATTTTCATTTTCCTCTTTTGTTGCGTCTAATTCTTGATGTATTTATTCTCCCCATAAGTTTCCATCCATCCGTCACCTCCAACATTACTGCCTCTGAATTCAAATACAGCTGCTTCATACAATATTCAGTGAAATATTGAATTATATATATAGTACGATACAATATTCAAACTATATCTGGAATATATTAAGGTGCAATGAAGAGGAGTCAGGCCTGTCAAGTATGAACTATGCATTAAATTGCAAAAGATTCTCAGGTATGGCAGCTATACTGTGACTGGAAATATTGTGACAAACAAGATGGTTTAAGAGGTAACGCCCTGCAAAATGTTCAGTGCAACACTGGATATCTCAAAAAGATTTTTAAATATCATTTTTGGTTTATTAAAACTTTCGCCGTCATCTCATCAGTTAAGACGATCGCTCAAAGTAAATGCAGAGATCTGGAAACAGGATAGAAAAAAGTTTGATCAGCCCAGGTTGTGTATCGCCGAGTAAACTGATGTTTCTAAGAGTGAGTCTTTTTTTTTTCCCTCTTTCATGTTTTCAGATCTTGGCGAGTCCAGTTTTTTTTTCCTACAAGTGAAGGTGTCAAAGACCAAAGGGATGTTCAGTGATTTTCGCAGGAGGTTTTGCTTTTTCTTGCGCCCACCGTCATTACAGGGGAAGCCTGCGTGTCAGACTCTGAAAACTCATGGTCAAAGTCAAATGACTAACCGACAATAATCTCTTACATCCATCATTTTCACCCGGCTGAAATGTAGGCGTTCAATCTCTCTTTTATACACCATTGCTTCCTTTTCACAGTCGCTCCCTCAGCCACAGAATCTCTCCTGCAGGGCACCTTTAGGAGCACATAGGAAAATTGAGAATTGCTTTTTCATTAAATGAAACCTGTGTAAACATGGAAGCAGAACAAAAGGAATATTGGAGGTTATACAATATTTCAGATGTATCTAAGGATGTGCTTGTGCATGCAGCGCAGGGATCCTCAAATACACTTCAGGGGCTTCTTTTTTTTTTTTTTGGGAACATTGTATTTTTATACCACCTCTCTGCGCAGTCTGTGCGATGCCTGCAGTAATTCAGTTCAAGCAGATCCTCTCTGTCTGCTGGACCAAATAATCCATCCATAATACTCTACATGGTCACACTGAGAACTCAAAGTATTCAGCTCCCTTCACTTTTTGCAAACTTTATTGTGTTGTATGGAAAAATGGAAATGAGAACTTTTGGGGCTCAATGAAAATGTATCATATAATGTGTCTCCTTGATAAAGAAATATGAGGAGACATTTACAAGCAACATTATTTCATTTATTTGAATACAAAAAGTACATTAGGTTTTTAATCATTTCTGCTTCAAACGGCATTCATTTAATAATAATGTAATTATTTAAACTTTAAACTGCTACAACAGTAGGAACAGCTCCATAATTAAGTCGTTTTTCTTGGTTCTAAACGCCAAAAAGAGTCGACCGAGTCCGTCTAGAGACAAAGAACAGTGTCTCCCTCAGGGCGAGGTTTGTCTAGTGGTGGTGGGTGACTGATGTGCATTCACAGACTCATGCAGAGGAGGAGAGTGTAGGTGCAGGTTATAATCAGGAGCTGCAATCTACAGATTTCGCTTAAACACCTCAAATATCAGTAGATGCTACAATTGACCAATATTCCATGAACGCCTCGCATGCATCAGTCGACCCGAGCACAGAGAAGCCTCTAGTCCTCACTCAGATAAAAAAAATCTGCTTTAAAACAGTGAAATAAGGTTCTAATGTGAGATTGTATATTGAAACTTTATTTACCTGGGCAGGTCTTAATCTACCTGGAGGACCAGTCGTCCGCCCTCCGTTGAGCTGAGTCAGCAGCTCAGACAACAGTGGCTCAGTGACAGTGACAGTGTTAACTTCTTATTAAATAAATAAAAAAAGAAAAAGAAAATAGAGGCTGCTTGAGCTGAATTTTGTAAAACATTTAATTCACAGACGAGCGCCTAAATACATTTTACGGTTCACATCTATTTTTAGTCGCAAATACAGTGACACACTCGCCCTGTGGAGCCCTGAAGAGAGAGACTTTTCTGGAGCAGGACAGAAACTGTTACATTTGTCGACAGTAATAAAGACAGTCCCTGTCTTCTGTAGTGTGTGTGTGTGTGTGTGTGTGTGTGTGTGTGTGTGCGACTTGTACATGTGCGAGCGGAGTTTACATTTTTGAGCCAGCCTTACACAGCTGCAGCTCCCCTCCGAGACACAAACACCCACACAGAAATAAAGATGCAAACGTGCTGAACTTCCTCTTGCAAAACAAACCCGTGCTTTCCTGTACACCTCCCAGAGGAAGGTGGGAGTATATTTATGTGTGTGTGTGTGTGTGTGTGTGTGTGTGTGGTTACATGTTTGAGACTTGTCTCAGAAATATAAGTAAAGTAGAAGTGAATAGAGATATAACACAAGTGGGCTTCCTGATCAGCAGCTAGGAGGCCACGGCTCAGGCGGTAGAGCAGGTTGGCGGTTCGAACCCCGGCTCCCTTAAACACAGTCTCGTTATCCGACATAAACCCTGCGCCACATCGAAATAGCTGAGCGTGATCTGCTGTAGCAACCCCTCATGGGAGCAGGTGAGCAGCAGCAGCAGGAGCTAAAAAAAAAAAAAAAAACCCTTCAAATTAAAAATATAACCAAAATCTGACGAAATAATCTGAACTCAACGCCCATTTAATAGATTTTCCCTGAGCTTTCAACCACATCAAGCAACCACTTTAAGGTTCCCTGTGGAGGTTTTGATCTCCAGCAGCTATGAAGCTGTATTTTTATCTCGTGTTTGGATCGCATCAGTGCCAGAGTGAACCAGCGGCCAGTTGCACAAAACACCTCAAGTTAAGATTTTCCTTGAAGTCTGAGTCAAGGTTTCCTTAAAATAAAAAAGTTTGCATAAAACGCACCCTTAAGTCTTCTCCTTAAGGTTTCCTCAAAATGTTCTAGTATCTAAAGTCTTATACTTAAGGAATCACTTGAAGTCGGTTAAATCGCTGCACAAAAGACATTAGCGACCAAAGGAAGGAAGTACTGACTCCATCTTAACCGTCGCTGCTGCAAGTGTCTCAACTTTTTTCCTCAACGCAGGAAACATTTTAAGAGATTCTGTCCAACATTCTTATATAAATCCCTCAGCTGAGGAGAAATAAAACAATACTTTAATAGAAAACTTAAAGTGTTTTGTTCAACTGTTATTTACAATTCCTCCTGTTCCCCGGCTGACACTAACTCCATGGTGTTCTCCACAGTTCATGCAATTTAACATCACTAATGAAACTCTTCCTTTAGAATTTTCATATTAAAAGTCCTGCAGCCTTCCCTCCATACGTAGGCTTTTAGAGTGAAAAAACATCAGGAAGTGTTGAGCCGTGCTGCTGGTGGCGTACTATCCATCAGGAATACAGAAGAGGAGAACCAGCTGGAAATAATGATAGTATGAAGACATTATTTCGGTTGAATAATTTAGTGCTGTAGAAAATGTACATTAGACTGAATCCACCATGGGAGCTGTTGGCTGCAGGTAATTCTCTCAATGTTTTTCTTTCACCCCACCTTCATTAGCGTCGGGCCTTTATTGGGCCGTTATTTGAATTCTGGCTTTAATGTGAGAATTTACGGCGGTGCTGCCGGTGCCTTCACACTGCCCCATTGATCTACAGGTTGTGGTAATGCGCCAAAACCTGCAGCCGTCTGCCAGCGAGACGGCCAGCAATTAAACCTGGATGTAAAGAATGCAGGTTTCAAACCTTTAACGTCGTCGGTTTGGTGCCAAATAAAGCCCCAACAGGAGCCGCTGCTGCGTGTCAAGCAGCAGATATGATTAATTTGTTTAAATATAAATTGTTTAATATTAATAATCTGCGATCGGACTGAAGATAAACATCAGCACAGTTACATAAACACTTTATTATTACAGCTGAACCACTTCCTGTATCATGTCTTCCTGTTGCTCTCCATCACCCTCACTGCCTCTCATGTCTTCACACACACACACACACACACACACACACACACACACACACACACACACTCAGCGAGGCTGGACACCGGAGACATAATGTGTGTGTTAAACGGCCAAATAATTAGGTGAGCAGCTCTGCGATGCTGCTATGTGTTGACACAGCAACTCCAGTGTAATTAACTGGCTTTTATGAGAATTTTATATGACGTCGCCTATAGACAGAGAAGCAGGAGTCCTTTGTCTGAGTGCAGGAATTTCTCAATAAAACAACCACCAACTGCCCCACGAGGCCGTGATGTTCATTACACAACAGAAAACTAACGAGGAAAAGTTGTGCGGTGGATGGAAAATAGAAAGACGACTTCATCGTGGTTTTGATTCTCACCTCCAGTGGGGTCAAACTAAAGGAGAAAAGCTGATGTTATGTGAATCAAAGAAAGGTCAGAAAGTTCGCAGCTGGACCACGAGGAAACAACTTGACTCAACTACAAACCTGAAGGATACTTTACACGATTTATTCAGTCATAATCTTTCTGTGGGCTCATCTTTGTCTGTCACACCATTAATCATTAATCAGTGTCAGCAGTCACCCACTTGACCTGCTCATGTGCAGAAGCTGGAAGTTTGAGAGTTCAGAGGTAAAAAACAAAACAAAAAACAAACTCTGGATTTTATAATTTTGAAATTCGCTGACATGTAGCATATTAGCTAAATCCAGTCATTAGGTTTAAGGGGAATCCCGTTGTTGCATGGAGAAAGGAAAAAGTCTGAAGAGGTCAAAACTCCAGCAGCACTTGTATAAAGAACAACTTTTTCTTCTGTGTTTTGACTCTTCGCCCGTCACAGATGAAGCGCAGATGACTCTGACGAAGGCCACGAGCTGAAACACGTCCATCTGACAATAAAGTTGTTTCTTCAGACTACAAGTGTTGCAGGAGTGTTGACCTCTTCCTGAACTGTGCTGTTGGATAAGTGGCGCCGGGTGGAGATTCAGGGGATTCACAAAAGTCTTCTGTTTATTCGTCAGTCACGGCTTACACCGCCTCATGCGGGAGCGGTAATTATTAGTTGATTCGTCGACTGATTCGTCAGCAACTACTTTGGGAATTTTGTCTCAAAAGCAACTCAGTTGTCAGAGATCCTCCGTTTGCAGCTTTTCTTTGTCCTACGTGACACTGAACGTGTGATGATTTCAGATGTAAAAAATAAAAAAAAGTCACGACGACGAGATGATGCTTGATAAAACTCTCCGTCCTTACCTGTTGAGCGTTCAGGCCTGTTGAAGTCTGATGACATGAACCACCTCAGTCTCCTCTCCTACACAAAGACACACAGAAAGGTTCATTCGTTCATTTCTAGTTCGGTTAAATTTGGGCTTCATTACCATCAAATACAGAAATCCTCTTAACAGGAGTTCGACAGTATCGTCACCATGTGAAGAACTTTATTAACACTGACACAGAACACACACACACACACACACACACACACACACACACACTCACTCAAAGCCGACAAAGAGAGCAGCAGCTGATTGAACATCACTCCCCGCTGAAAATCCTCTGTAAATAATTTTCAGCTGAAATGTGAGATTTGTGAGAACCCTCCCGTGGGGGTTTTTTAAATTTTTTTTTGTGAGAGCTTGGTCGGCCCGAGCGGTCAATTAGAGCTAAAACATGCAAATTAACTAAATTGAAGCCATGAGGTACGAACTGCCATTTGAAAGAAGGTTAATTATGCGGAGAAACTGCTACAAAACTGAGGAGAGAGGACGAGCGAGGAAGTCAACTTCAGAGGGGAACACTCCCACACACCGTCTCTGTTCAAAGAGACGGTGGGGGGAGAGTACTCGACAAAGTAGGACACACACACACACACACACACACACACACACACACACACACACACACACACACACACACACACAGATGCTAACTGCACTTAATGGAGGTAACACTCCGACTCTTTTTTCTATGACTCAGTCTAATCAGACTTTTAGTGGTCCATGTAATCTGGACCAAACTAATCAACCACCTACGCTACCACCAATCACCCATGACTCAGAACACTCCGCTGCACAGTCTGTCGGGAGGATCAACCTCATATTCGCAGCGCTCGACGCTCCACAGTTACCACCGATTAAACTGATTTCGCGGCTCCGCGGCACGCCGTCCTGATCCAGGACCAGTTGCCATCGAGCTTCACACAATGAGGAAACGCGCCTCGGCTTCAAAACGCAACAGCTAACGGTGAAGAGTTTGGCGAGATGAAGACCGGCTCTGGCACCGAGGTTTCCCGCTTTTACTGCAGTGAATATGAAACACCTGAAGGTGGGAAATTGATTGATACTCCTGCCAAGGCTGCGTAGTACTCTAAATCTGTTATGTTTATTGGAGAGAAATAGTTTCCCCACACACTGACTACATGCTCCCAAAAATACAATTTATTAAGGATAATTAAATCTTCATCAGGCTCATCTGGGTTAAATCAGGTGAAGTCTACAGAATGTCAAAAAAATCATCCATCAGTGCGCTGGTACCTTTTTCTTCAGAGATGATAGAAAATGTTTAGAATCAGGACCAGGTCAGTATCATTATACACTTCATGGGATACGTGTCAGGTTTAATTGATTCAACACATTAGTGGTCGGTGCTGAAAGTGCTGATTCTGGAAACTAAAACCCTGGAGTAAAACATTGTTTTGTTTAAGCTGTTTACAATTTTTCACTGATTGTGTTGTTATTTTTTGTGTTTGTCTACAACTGTGGTCTTTACGGGTGCACACAGTTTTAGTTGTGAGTCGACATAGAGTTTACAACGATATAAAATAAAGAGAGAAAAGTAGCGAATCCTCACGTCTGATGAGGCGGAAGCAGAGAATATCTAATGATCAATCCATTATCAAGACAGTTGCTGATTCACCTTCTGTAGAGTGACTTTTCGATCAATTGCTGCTCCAATCCAACACAACAGAGTCAATAATAAGTGAAAAGGGGGAATTAATCCTTGGCAGATCCGTTGTTTATCCTGGACATCCACCCCACTGGTTGTCAACCCCAACTGGACGTCCAGCTACGTTTCCATCGGAGAACATTTTATTCCTCTTTCAGTTCGAGGTTACTTACTTACTCAAAAGAAAAAAAGAAAAAGAGAGAGAAGGTTGGAAGGATTACACTATATTCGCTCTTTAATTAACTGGATATTATGCATTCATCCATCCATCTGCCAATCACTCCTGCATCTACCCAGTGGTAAATACAAGCTTCTGTATCGCAGCACAGAATATCCCTGGGACTTAGTGAACTCCCCAGGATTCAGGAGCGGCGGCAGTTCGTGTCTCTGCGTCTCATTGAGTCTATCTAGTCATTTGTAAAGTAACTACAAGTGTTTGTTTTTCTATAGCGCGGCTATTTAAACATTTTCATACATTTCCCTGAAGAGTCCAAGACAGCCATATGGGAGAGATTTGAGTTTTCTATTTAGAATTGAATGATAGAACCGTTCAGACACATGGAGATAATAACTGCGCCAGTAATTTCTTTCCTTTATTAAATAGTCTATAACAGAGGACAGGATGACAGGATGATTACATATTTGAGATATTTACTGTCTTTATTTTATGTAACGCACCATTAACTTTGTCTCTGCCGCTTTTCCAACACCCTTTTAGAGTTGCACCAAAGCTTTGTAACCCCAAACAACAGCTTGGGATGTTTTTTTTTAGTACAGATTTAATGATTTAATGATGTTTTTCCAACCTAAATAGACAATAACAACAGACAGCAACAAGAAAACTTACATAGAGGGACAGAGTGATGTGCTGAAAGCTCCACAAATGTGAGGTCTATTTAAGGAAAAATTACAGCATCCAAATGTGAAAATGTTTCTGACGAGCAAAACACACAAGCGACAAACAAAATGTCTTCAACAACAACAACAACACAAAGGCCTTGGATTTTAGAAAGACATCTTTATACTTCCTTATAGAGTCAGTAAACAACAGTCAAAATCTTTGTTCAAAGGTTCTCACCTAGTCAGAGAGATGTGTACTCAGTGTTTAATACACCCTACCCTCGACTGCAGGGTGTGGTCAGAGCTGCATCAAACAAACCACAGGTTCATTGAATTAAACTATTTTGAAGTTGACTTTTTGGAAAAGTGACAGCCCTAATAATTAGTTTAGCAGCCAGGATCGTGAAGCATGAATAATTTCCCTGTGCAGGAACGAGATGTGGCTGTAGAAGCTGTTGTATGACGACTTACAGAAATAACGGACTAGTTAGATTCAACTAAATCTTCATTTAAAGAGATATATATATATATTTGTGGTTTTAAGAAAAAGAGTGGTCTAATAAAAATATAGCAGATTTCAGGTAAACAGTCAGAGAAAGCAAATCCTGCAAGGTTTGGATGGTGGGTCCAGGTTTGGTGACTGCTTTGTTGTGACATCACAAAGTAACAGAAGTCCTGAAGGCTGGTTTTAAGGCTCAGTTTCTGAATACAGGCTGTGTGCATTTCTCTGTGGACTGAGGCTTTGATACTTTCACAGTATTAATCTAGAACCTAGACCTGATCTATAATCAAACAGCACATGGACAGAGACCTTTAGACTGGATGGGACCTTTAAATATGCATATGATGCTTTGAAATAACAGCTGTAGGCTACTAAATTTAGCACAATTCACTGTTTTGGTTCAATCTCACTGCTCTCTTAGTTAGAGCAGGGTGATAACAGTGGAGCATTTAGCAGCGAAAGAAACAGATTTCCTTCAGGAAGTGGTTGAGACTAACAAGTGTACTCAGGGTGTGGCCAGTGCACTGTGACATCACTGTGCAGGGTGTGGTCAGAGTGAAAAACCTTCAACCCGGAGGGATGAGTGAAATAAACACTTTCCACCTTCTCGGTGTCGAGTTGCTCAGTGAGGATGCTCTGGAACCGATGGTATTCAGAAAAGCCCTGGTGGCTCAAAATCCAATAAAACAAGGAGTTAACTCCTGCATTCTTGGAATTCCCCACCCCTGTAATATTGACGCCTGTATCAAATGACTGCTGCCGAGAGAGGGAGGGAGAAGGGGAAGTGTGAGAGCGTTAAGAGAAATGGGAGTGAAGTAAACATATACAACCTATAAGCTGCAGGAACACCAGAGAAGAAACATAATACACACCATGGGGGGAAAAAAAAAAAAAAAAGGGTGGAAGAAAGAGATATTTTTCACCGTGCAAACTGAAACCTGCATATACTGTAAACACACACACACACACACAAAAACACACACACACACAAACACCTCTGCTGTATGACAGATGGAGAACGAGTGTTGAATGCTGTGATGTGATTTGCAGCTTGATGTGTTTTTGCTGCTGGAGTATTTCATGATGGTTTATTACACTTTGAGTCTTTTAAATCAACGAAAACACACTGTCACACGCACGCACGCACGCACGCACGCACGCACACACACACACACACACACACACACACACACACACACACACACACACTCGCACACACAGACTCATACAGAGGGAGGAGAGGAGCCTTGTAAATCAGTTTTGCTGGCTGGTTCTTATCTGAGAAATGCCAGCCATGAGAGCAGGGCGGTACAGTGAGCTGACGGCTGTGCAGCTGAGCTTTCTCTCCCTTTAATGACTCGCACGGAGCCGCTGCCTCATTGAACAGCGGGGAGGAGGGCGAGCAGCTGCCAGGTCGAGGTAAGTACAGCATCACAATGTGCAATTAATGATGAAACGTGGTGAAACCGCACTGTATACTTAACTAATGTTTGAACGTAGATCAAAAAGTTACCTGAGTCGCTGCCGAGCTGGGTGGACCCGTTAACTATCGACCAATTTTTCCCCCAAAAAAATAAAACCAGTGTCGGTGATGATGTTAAACGGTCTCCATTTTCACTGTAACTGAGCAATAACCACTTTTACAATTTATTCCAATGCAACATCTTGATCTCATCCCTCTCACTGATGCACGATAAGTTGCCTTCACATGCCGGGCCACAGTTTTCGCCTTCTCCACGCCGCGCCGCCGACGCTCCGACCGTCAATCCCATTCTTATGGTCGCGATATCTCAGGAACTCCTTCAGGGAATTTCTTAAAACTCTGCATTAACATTCACTAGGACTCAAGGATGAACTGATTAGAATTTGGTGCTCAACAGTCAAAGGTCAAGGTCACTGTGACCTCACATCTCTCCAATTCTCACGGACGAAATATGTCAAGAACGCCTCTGGGACATTTCATTACATCTGGTACAAACGTTCATTTGGACTCAAGGATGAACGGGTTATAATTTGTTGGTCAAAGGTCATTACCGGCACTACATGAATCTTGGGGTAGGTGTTGCATAGGAAAAGAAGGTCGCATTTTTCGGACGTATTTGAAGGAGCTGTCGCAATCGGACAGTCCAGTCACATCGCTTTGATGCAATCGCTCTTGACGTGCAGCCTCCGAATGATGCCCCCCCC
>NW_019524962.1:172132-226822 GCF_002814215.2 Seriola lalandi dorsalis | reverse complement strand
CCTCCCCTCTGAAATTGGGACCCAGCCTGGACAGACATGGCTGCAAGCTGCCTTCACTGAGGCAAGGATCAATATTAATTCTGCTGGAGAAAGATTCCCTTAAAAGTGGGCTGTACAATGTCTGATGGAAAGTTTTCCACTTACTCTTTTCACACAAATGCGGATGAATATCATGCTCACTGAGCTGCTGCTGGTCTTTGCCTCAGAATTTCTGGGTAGAAAATGATGGCAGCTGGTCTGGAAACTCAAATTCCTCCAACAACAAAAACAACAAAAAAAAAAAACAACCTCAAACTTCAAGTCACGTATCGAGCCAAGAAGTCCTTCGTTCTCTAGTTCCAGCTTCTCAAATGTGGGAATTTGCTTCCCGGCTTTGTTTTATATCATTTTAAAATTTGTTATGTTTGGGTTTCTGACTGTTTGGTGGAGAAACCAAGCGAAGTAAAGATGTAAACTTGGGCTCTGGGAACATTTGATGGCGGCATATTTTTAATTTGTTCCAAACACTTCACGGCTGGGCGGTATCATGCGAGGTGACTTACTGTAGGTATTTGGTAACTGGTGCTCAGAAAGACAGATTTTCCGTGGAATAATCCTTTAAACAAAAATTATCAGCTATTGGCAGCGTAAGAATAAAAAAAAAAGCAACAATCTATTAATATTAGTCTGAAGAAGCCTTTTTGTTTTCTGCTTGCCAACGTCTCCAAAGGGATCACCTTATCTTAAACACATTATGCAGAAATGTGACAGTCGCTGTAAGAGTGGAGCTCACAACACAGAGACAGTCTGAGGTTGGAATAATCAGTGTTTTGGAATTTGGGATTAATTAACAGTGGTGGTTAATATTTTTTTCCTCTACAAATATGTTGTGATTTGGAATTAAAAAACCTTTTCCCATCAATCTCGAACTGGTTCTCTTCCTCCCATCGTCGATCTGGTTCATGGTCTGTTTTCACTCTGAATCTCTCCTTCACAGCCTCACTGTTACTGCTCAAACTGTGTGGTTAATCCACTGTGGCATGGTAAAGGCTTTACACACACACACACACACATACACACACACTCACAGACACACACTCAGACACACACACACACACACACACAGGTCTGTGCCTGCAGTGGAAGCCTTGCAGACATGGGATTTCCTTTCACATCCAATTGAGACCAAAGAAACTTGGTGAGAAGAGCATGGAAAAGATAAGCTGCAAACACACACACACACGCAAAGACACACACACACACACACACACACACACACACACACACACACACACCACAGAGACTGAAGCCAAGTGGTTGCGCACACACCATTTTCCCAGAGCCAGAATGCAACATTATGATTTCACTGGGAATATACTGCAGAGCCAGTCAGTCTTAAACTCTTGAAAATAACAAGTCGACTGCAACAAAGCCTGGACATATGGCAGTAATATACTGTAACAACATGACGCTTTTGTTAAACTGACTTTTTTATTTCATTATTATTATCTTTCAGATAGTTGGGAGTGGAGCACAGGGAGAAACATGGAGGGAGGAGAGAGAGATGATATGCAACACAGATACCAGATTGTATCAGGACCCAGGATATTGCGACCACACGGTCGGCGCCCGCAGGACACCGATACATCCCACAGTAAAATCTACGATGTAATGTTGCAGTGCTCCGAGGAATAGAAAGAAATATCTTTTTTACATAAACAAAACATCAAATGTGAAAGTGGTCGCTCGGTCTGATGCACCCACCAATACTCCACTTGTTTTGGCCTTAAACTTTATTATTTTGATTCGCTCTCACCACTGCGATCAATCAGCAGCAGGCAGATGTTTATGGCATAGAAACTCCCAGTTGTGCACTACCTGCACATTATCAAAAAATAGACAGAACACATTAGCCACAAGCTGGCGAACAGACGGCGTTTTTCCGCCGCATAGTACCGACTGATCTTAACTCGACTCTACTCGCTTTTGGTACCAAGTACTTCTTCTTTTTCCACTGCAGATAGCACCCGCTCAGTGTGATGTCATCTTTGACGCAATGGAGGATATCGAAGGGAAACCAAACAAAGAAACGTCAGCGCCTCCTCAGTTGGTTTTGCAGGTTTCCGTACTAAAAGTATAGATCAGTACTACAGGGCGGGGCGGGGCAATTAACCGGATAAGTATAAAAAACGACATTTGGATCCTCTCAGCGACTTGATCTTGCTCATGTCAATTGATTCCGTTCATATCCCTTAAAAATAATAATACTACCTGGTGTTCAGCCCCGTCCATTTCCACTCAAAGCAAAGCTGGAGATATGGACACTGAGCCTCAACACAAGCAGCTTATACCTCAAAGAAATGTTGTGTCCGTCGTTTCTGCACATTTCAGCTTCGGTGAAGACGACGCCAAACAAAAAGTAGTCAATTGAAGTCAGATTTAATCACTAAAGTAAGTAACTAATCATTCATTAGTCATTTTCAAGAAAACAGTTTGAAATAATCCTGATACTGATATTGCCCAGACCGAATAATCGCTTGGCGGGTTTGTTCAGAAAGTCCCGTCTCGCACAACAATGACTCAGTAGTGACGGTTCTCGCTGACCAGTCAGTAGTTTATAGTCTAATAGTCCATCATCAATACAGCCCTTGTCTTTTTACATTACAGTTCAGTAACACAAAAGATGTGTGTGTATTTCCTGTATTTTTACCACCTGGAGTCGAACAACGGGTGTTTTTGTTGCATGAAGAATGCAGGAAAATTACCGGTGCCGGGTTAGAGGATATAATACGCCCTCACAAGTTCACACTTTATTGGCTTATCAGGCATAAGGGCTCATGTTCACATGAAGAGCAAGAGGAGTGTATGGGCAGGACACAAATGTAATTACCTCTGTTGAGAACTTTCCACAAGGTGCCTATTGATTTTCTACGGTGGTGAAAATGTCTAACAAGCAGAGGAAATATTCCAACCCTGCATCACTTCAACCAAACATGCAGTCAGAGTGGTTCACCTCTGCTATGACGGACGCGACACAGTTTGATGGATTACATGAATTTATGTTGGAGATTATTAATACTACCCTGGTTCTCTGTGGGGGAAACAGTCACCTGGGCGGATCCTAGCAGACACTTTAATCAGATTTAAAGGATATGTTTTCTTTGTGGTTTTAGTGCCAGTCACAACAGCAGAGCTTGTGAGTGACTAATAAATGCTGTGTTGCTTTCCACAGAGGCTTTGTGCTGACCGTCTGCAGTGAGTCAAACAAATTGTCTCGTCAGGGAAAACAGATGCTGATCTGTTTACATTCTCTTCATAAATTATGGCCTGTAGTTGACTAATCTATTACGAAGCACAGTCTTTTTATTTTGCAGTAATCATCATTCAATGCGAAAGTAGCCTTTAAACTCGACTTGGTAACAAACAGCTACTGTGTGAGTATCTGTTGTGTCAAGGTACAAGTAGAACAACCTCTTTCCTGATGATTTAGAGAGGACATTGCTGATTTAACTCCTAAATACATCCTTTAACAAAAGACACATAATGCTGGACAAGGCCTGGTGTGATGTACTTTAGTTTCATCTTGTAAAGATCCACCAAGAAAGAAACACAGTTTACAAAAATCACAACGCCGATCAACAGTCCTCTGTGACCGTGACGAGTAAATGGCCTTTCAGAGGAGATTCAGCCAGAGGTTAACCTGAACAAAGGACAGAACTCATCTTTCAACCTTGAAAATCCATCTTTAAGAAATGTACATTGTGCTGTTCCGGTGAGTTAGATGGGACAGAAAGATCAGATTCTAAAACAGATAGGCCGACAGACTTTTATTTTTCTGTATAGATTTGCTCTTTGACAGCTATTCATAAATTGGATTTAGTGACTTCTCTCAACATTTAATCTCAATGACATTAATACGTGTTGTGTTCCCACCTTTTTAATGTTCCTGAAGTTTTACAAGGTTTTCTGATGTCAGTCAACACAGTTTTATACAATAGCAAGACTAAGCCGGGACACACAGAGACCAGTGTCTGCACTGTAAACAGTCTTATCCTAAAATGACCTGATTCACTCACCTGATCCGTCATATTCTTAATTGCAATTATAGAAACTGCTGACTGATCACTGGGTGATTTATTATCACGTTGGTCCATGTTATCACATATTAACATTTACGATTGAGTTATCTCAGGATGCAGCAGCTCTGACACTGGACTGAAACTATAAATGAAAAGCAGCTAAATGTCACAGTTTTGTGAGACATCAGCTACACTGGGTATAAAATAAGTTTGTTTATACTGCGAATAAGAAACTTAGCATTTGGCATAAAATTACAAATTAAAAGTGCAAGAACACATTTTAAAAGGCTAGGACTTTCCAGTTAGCAGTTCTGTGAGGCCATACTTAGACACAGCAATGCCTTGACATGCTAAATGCTAATGTCAGCATGCTAACATGCTCACAATTAAGAGATAAGATCATAAAAAACGAAAAAGAAAATAGAAGATAGTTTAGGATGGAAGCCCAAGTTGGACACAAAGGAACACTTGAAGGAGTTGGCTGTAAGTTTTTGCTATTGCTACAAAGCTAACGTTAGCATTAGCAGTTGTTTACTCACCAGTCTAGAAAAAAAACTTAGTGAATTCAGCATCAAACTTGATACCTTTACTCACCAAGAGCTGTCTCTAGAGGTGGAAAGCAACTATCACTTCTTTTCTTCAACTGAACTTAGCATGCTAACCAGCTAGCTCCGGCCCAGTCAGCCCATCTCATTACTTTCCTATACCGAGTCACTGCAGCGTCCAGTCTCCCCTGAAGAAGTAGCTGCTCAGAGGACGTATTATAACCTCTTGTCTTTTAAACTGAACAATGGCTGAAGCTTTAGGCAAGACTGGTACATACACAGCTGCTAATGCTAGCATTGGCTATGTAGCAATAACAAAGCTTACAAATAGCACCTTAGTAATTTGTTCCAGAGGTTTGTTTTAGCTCTATGCTGCTTGTCCATGTTTAAAGTCATATTAGATCCTTTTAAAGAAACGACTTGTGAATATTCAGGCTATAAAATCACACCATTAACAAGGATTTATCATTTTTCAGATAAATCTAATTAAAAGTATTGCAGCACTCTTTTAAGAAAGAGACCAAAAGACTTCCAAATCAATAAGAAGCCCAGTGTGATTAGCTTCCGCAGAGCAGATCACTGCTAACCCTCTTCAGATCAATGTTAAACCTGTGAAAGAACTCCTTAACTTTGATGATAAAGAAAGCAAATCAACATGCCACTGAACATCCCTCCTCCTGTATTAGCCACCGGCAAACAGCTGCATGACAATGTGATAACAAAGACTTTTTGTCTTTAATGCAAGACAAAAAAAAGAGGCCGCCATTAAAATTGACTCAGTCATATCCCTAAGGCGAAAAACAAGGATTTCTAAAAACAAACACACTTCTCTTTCATACATGAAAGCAGAAATGTTGATGCAGGAATAAGCATCAAAATGGGTCGCGTGACCGCACAATTGCATTTCATCATATGGTGCACATTTAAAGCGTGTGACTCTCATTCTGCTGTTTTCTGCTGTTATGTATCATCGAGTCCACTGAGAAAAAGCAAATCCCATAATCCTCTGACAGAAAAAAGGCAACAAACAAAGTCACAGTCTGAGCAAAAGCCTCGGATGAGTCAGCAGAGGTCAGGACAGAGAAATATTATCTGCTCTCTATTTGTTTCTTATTTGCTACCTTATAACCCTGCACAAATCCCCAGAGGAGGAAAACGGCACAGCCGGTGGATCTGGGTCAGACCTGGTAACGCTCTTGAAGCTAAATTTAAACACAATTTCATAAGCAAAGCGAAAAAACAAAGCATTTTATGAATTAATATAGTCGGTTTAACTTAAATGTACAAAAGTAAGTTTAACCTACAAACCTGCTGCTAATGTTATTTTCATGGGTTTATTGTCTGATGACTAAAATATGCAAATCCAGGACCTCACAGGGACTAGTATTAACTATGGACTAACTACAAATCTGATGAGGAGTGAATCTCCTGCAATGAAATGATTTGGCCTTCAACTAACAATTATTTTCAATGTCAATGAATCTGCTGATTTATCTTTTTGTCTATGTTTTTACCAAGGTGGCATCTTAAAATATCTTGTTTTGTCTTGTCCCCTTTGAAAATAGCCGGTCACTGTTGAATCCATATAGTCCAAAGGTCTCTGTCCATGTGCTGTTCAATTATAAAAGCAGGTCTAGCTTCTATATTAATACTGTGAAAGTATCAACCTCAGTCCACAGAGAAATGCACACAGCCTGTATTCAGAAACTGAACCTTAAAACCAGCCGTCAGGACTTCTGTAACTTTGTGATGTCACAACAAACCATTGACCGCTCTCAGCCACGCCCCAAGACCCGCCCACCTGGACACACCATCCAACCTTGCAGGATTTGGTTTCTCTTAGTGTTTACCTGAAATCTGACATATTTTTATTCAACCACTCAGCCAATCAGAGGAGAGATTCAGAGCCTCCTCTCTTCTCATTGGCTCACTGACCTGTTGTTACTAGAGCTCCAGAGAGAAGCCTGAGAGAGGAGATGTAAAACTACATTGGGATGGTTTTTGGTTCTTAAAGACACATATACATCTTTTTATGGATCAACACTTCAAAATAAAACACAGGAAAAGTGTAAAATAAGGATCTTTAAGTCACCATAAGATTTTAATATGTATATTTGTCTCCGTAAGATGTTTGTTTGTGTAATAGTGTTACATTCTTTCGGTTGATGTTTAGGTTAATTAAGAATAATAATAATAATAATAATAATAATGATGATAATAAAAAGAAAGGCCTGTCAAAGACAGCAGACAGAGGAAGGAAAGAACCACAGAAGGTTCCTACGGAGGTCATTTGTCCTTTGCAGTCGTGCAGAGAACTTAAGTCTGGTCCTAATTAACTCTAACTTGTACGTCATACCACAGCCATGCAGTTTTCCTCAGAGAACACAGGGGCTTTCCCTTTTCCCATGTACTGTAGCGGGGCAGGACTGTGTTAGGGGTGTGGACACCCAGAGAAGACAAAAACTCAACATGAAGACATAAAAGTTGGGGAATGAGCAGAACTGCAACACCACAACAATGTCCTACATAAACTTGACATAAACAATCTTTATGTTTGGGTTTCCTAGCAAACATGTAGATGTTGACACAGTGTTGATACAACGGCTTAACCTTGCACCACTGATAGGTTTTACATTATTACAGCTTATCATCTGCCTGCAGAATCATGTATATAAGGACACTGTGTTGTTTAAATTGACTTAACATTAAAATCTAGTTCAATGCAATGAATATTAATTTAAATATACAAAGGCAGTTGTTTATGTATCAGATGGTAAACAGTTTAAACATCTGTGTTTAGCCTGTATTAGGATGCAAGTAACCACGGCAACAATATTTATCCTTCATGTTATGTCAATTGTTGGAGGATAAGTTCCCCTCCTTGTGCTTCCTTATGTAACATCCAAACAAATATCAACAACAACCAATTTTCCAAAACGGGAAGAAAATATTAATGATCTCCGTCCCCTGTTGTGTTGGACAAAGAGAACCGCAGAGAACTGTCAACACGTCCTAACCCCCGACTTTACAACTTGGCACGGGGGCACATGTTTACAGGGGAACACATGTCTGAGCATTATCTGGGAGACAAAGCTATCGCAGTGAAACGTCGTCAGGGATCAGTCTGGGTCGCCTAAGGGTCACGACCCCCCGACTCTTAACAATGAACTGGCCAACTACGGTAGCAGAGGTCAAAGGTCAACTGAGAGGGGAGTGTGGGATAATGAAGGAGGCTGTGTCGTGGAAAAGAAAAGGCTGTTCTACATGTAAAGCATATGTGATACTTGTGTTTGTCGAGGCTCATACTCAATGTCAAACTATTCTGACTCAGCGGATGGAGGCTGCCACCTTTCCACTTCCCCTGCTTGTTATCATTTTCAAAATCCCCTTCGCTACGGGAAACAACAACAACAACAACAACAACGAGTTTTGATCAAGATCACACAGTCGACACATGTCTTTGCTGTTATTGTGGCGTATTCTTTACCGGGAATTAGCCGTTTTAATGACAGCGTTCACTTCCCCATGTGCAAATCTTCCACCATGACACTATTTTGCAGGGCCACCGTCGCTGCAGTGTGGATTAAAGAAATGTTTTTTTTCCCCCTATAGCAGAATGATAGCTGGGAGCGGCCGGAACAAAAGGATTCATCCTCTTGGGATCATCAATAGCTGGACATAATTGCACGCTATTCCCTACAGTATTTGTAGAGATACATGATACAGATGGGTGGAAAATAAAAATAACGTTGCAACATCTGACTTGTTTATCAGCTGATAACTGCTGCATGTAAATGTAATGCACCATTAAATGAAAATGAAAATGAAACAGCAAAAACATGACCTTAAGGTGATTTTACCTGAACTAAAATACATCCAAACTACTTATAGTCGGTGTAAAACTCTTCATTTTATTCAGAGTAACACTTACGTGCAGCAAAATGAGATTCATTACATTTAAAAAGGCGTCTTTTTGCTCTGGCTGTCTGTGGATGACTGATTTGTTTCCATTAAGCTTTAAAATCCTGGCATTAGGTTTATATCAGACAAACAGTATACCACAGTTCCAGGTGGAAAACTGAATCTCTGGAGACGAAAACACACACACACACACACACACACACACACACACACACCTGTATGAAGGGACAAACACATATACAGCCAGGCAATCAGAAGTGTAGCCTATTTCCATAATGAGGTTCAGAAGGTGAAACAAAGTCCCATCTGCCTGAGCTTCATCTCCCTGTGTCTCTCTGTTGGTGGTCTTATTAAATCCTCTCCGTCTCCACGACCTCGTCTTTCCTCCGGCCGCTCAGAAACTCATTAGACTGCAGGAAGACGCACAAGCAAAATACCCCAACTATTTAATCCATCTCTTGGGCCGTCAATATGTCTCCCGGGCTTATTTTTCAAACTATTCCTCAGTGTGGAGCTGGACATTCTTAATATCAAATAATCAATCTCGATCTATCGGGGGTATTGAGAAAGCTGTTGATGAGTTATGAGTTGACTTGGAGCTAATTACGCAGTCTGGCACTGAAGCTGGATAAACATTAATATCTATGAATCTCTCTTTTGTGTGCTGCCTGTCCACTTGTGTAATGCCAGTTCTTACATGAATCTTCTCAACTGCCATCGTGAGATCTATTATTTCTTTTGACTCATCCAAACATCAACGCCCCATCTCATTTTCACCTGATAAATTCACTTAGCTGACACGGGAGGGGCTGATTCTTTTTTGTAAACTCAGCTGTTAACAAATTATTAAAATGTATTGTTTGGTGGTGAATCAGAAGATCAATATTCTTTTTTCTTATGTTGAACTCAAATATTTGTCCTTATGGACCAAAAGAAAAATGAATGTAATTGGGGTCCTAATAAAAAACAATGATACTCTGATGTCTCACGTCTATAATTTCCCACAAGTCAAGGCGGCGTCTTGTTATTGTCCAATTGGCTTTGGAAATATCCCAAATTTAATATATCAATATAGTCCATCCCAAATATGGCTATATTATACTGTGCAAAACTGAATAAAATTACGATATTATGAAAAATGCTGCACATGGTGGGAAATATTGCGATATGTGGTATTATTGAATATCGGCCAACAGTCAAAAACTCAAAGATGTTCATTTTACTAACGTGTGACAAATAGAAACATCAAATCCTCACATTTATGAAGCTGGAAACAGCAAATATTTATCATTAAAAAAAAAACTAAATTATTAAATTAAATGCATTGCATGCAAATTATTTTATTATCAAAATAGTTCAAATTTCTTGTTCTGTTCAATTAACACTCCAAAAACAAAAAAGAAAAATATTCAATAAACTATAAAAAGCAATTGGCAGCAATGGCAATGATGGTGATTAGTTTTCAACTGACGGTCTCAGCTTCTACTTAGCTAGACACTTATGTGCTAAATTTAATTAATTTCAAATAATTCATAACTTCATATTACAGAAGTGAATAAAACTAATCCCCAATTGTCTAAGACCCGTTTTAAATTTTAGACTGAAGATGGGGCATGTTTGCGTTGTATATCTCAATGTGCATATAAACTTATTTTTTCAGGTTTTCTCCAAGACATTAATGATATATTTGGATTAACTGCTCTTTAAAATATAGGAACGCTGTCTTCCCTTCTCTGTTAACTCGTTTATGGTTTAAAAAATAAATAAAAAAATGGCAGTCTTGCAGTTTAGTTTGCCTCGATCCGTTCGCTCGGTTTGGGCTGAGTCAGAGGGATTCTGCTGAGGCTTTCTCTGACTCAAGCTCTGCTTTGTACAAAATGTTAATTTTACGACTGAGCAGTTTACAGACAGGGAGACGGTGAGACATCATATTTCATTAATGCCTGTCATCTTTAAGGGGGCAATAACAGAGATTTCTACTGGGCTCCACAGCAGAAAAATTACCACAATATATCTGTTGAGGTTCATAGGGTTGTCTGATCAATAACAGGGGCTTGACCATTACTCAGTCTCCGTGATACGATTTCTGGCTTTGGAACAAAGACCCAGTGGACTTTAGAGAAACTCCCAAAAGTCATAAATTATTTGGCACCTTTAGTCACAGAAGAGCTGGACTCTGCACATCCAACTTGGTTTTAGGGCAGTGGATAAGAGCTGAGTGTATGGTAAGAGCCAGCGGACAAATATATCCAGGATATGCAGCAGCATTATGCAGTCCTGCTTCTCAGAACTCCATCCATCCATCCATCCATCCATCCACCTACCTCCCTTAAGGACTAGGATCAAAGACCACTACAATTAAGTACTGAAACCACGCTGTGCATTAATTATTTCATTCATGACTTTTCTGTCCTTGTGTTTAAGGGTTTTTACTCTGGATTGTAAATCTCCTGAAATGTGAAACGAAATGGCAGAACCCCTCCAAAAAATGTAATGCACTTTTTTCCTAAAGTTGAATGGGATAAAATCCCATCTTAAAGTTCTTACAGTGTCATTAAGTGTTTGATACTAAACAATGTCATGAAATGAAGCCAACACAGAAGTGCCAAAAACCGCAGTTCCTCAAATGGCCACTTGAGGCTGGCTCCAAAAGTGAGTCAAACCCCATAGACTCCCATGTTAAAATGTCCAATTTTACAGCAGAAATAAACATGTTTACCTCGTAAGAAAAACAGTTATGGTCCCTTTAGCCAATTTCTTCCTTCATGACAACTGTACGAGGAATTTTTATAGAACTCACCTGTTTAAATTTTCATTAAGGCTTAAAGTTATTGAGGGCGTGATTGTTTTGAGTGACAGGTGTGTGAGTGTATGCTTGCGACAAACGGGAATGAACCAAAGTCTGGATTAGCTGGGAGTCAGGTGGAGTAAGGCGCTGCCAAGATGTCAACAGCGAAACAGGCCACTCTGAGCTTCAAAATCGTTCTTCAGAAACCTACAGATGACGTCCCGAAGGCTACGTCCATCTTTACTTACAGTCTATGGTTATGAAATCCACATCTTTCTATGGACAAACACTAATTCACTGCTGTCTTTTTTTTTTTATTTTACATTTGAGCTTCAATTATTCACTTGTTTTGTTGAAAAGATTACCCTGCAATGACCAACATCACTTTTTACTGAGAAACATTTGTTGTTTTAGCTGAGAAGAAAGTGAAGCTTGCCTGGTGTAGCCTTCAAACTGCTGCTCTTCTGAAACCTCCAACTCAGTAGTTTAAAAAACAATTAGAACAGAAAATGAGCAGAGACAGTACACAGACAGATGCACCTTCATAAAAAAACAATAATAACAATTATTCATATAAGTATTCATCCCTCTCCCTGCAGTTTACCGCTCAATGCTCTGGAGGTTTGTGGGATAATTCATTGAATCATCTGTGAGTGGAGGTGTCCAAGTTTTAATCTTTTGCCTCCAGCTCTTTTCTGAAGCATCAAAGAAAACAAACGCTGATTTTTCTCAGCAGAGATTCTTCCACAAAGCCTGTCAGTGTTTTCTGAAAAAAAACAAAAGTCTCAGGATTGCAACCACGTCTTCGTCTCATGTGTTTCCACCGTCATGCTGACTTTCATACAGTCAGACCACGTTCTTTTCTTTTTCCCTTTCTTTCTTTCTTTTCCTTCCTTCATAAATAGCTGACATCTTGCGCTGGAGCCGGATGTGTCAGTGATAAGGACCAGCAGTGTGGTCTGTATTCAGAGCTCCCCGCTGGTATCAATCACTGTCAAGACGCTTCAAACCCACTTAAGCCCCTGTTCTCATGGGTTCTAGAGATCACAAGCTGTGAATCGTCCAAAGAACAGGATGTGCCCGATAAAGACCCTCACTGCCTGCTTTCATTTCCCAAAACATCACCAACTTCGCGCTCCTGAAGAGATGATGCGGGCTTTATGAAAGCCGATACCTCTACATGATTATGTCCTTGTCACAATACAAGTTTTCAGGGCGTCCTGCAGGTCTTCATTGCACGTATTCAACAGTAACTGGCAGATCGAGTTTGAATCCCTTTAATGGTTTCGTCAACTAATGCCTAGACCCCCCCCCCTCTCCTTCACTCTTTCCTGTTTAAAAATATAACTGAACCCAACTGGGACAACTGTAACAGTTTTCAATAAATCATCAAACTGATTGTGTAACAACGCTCTGAAAAGATAACTTCTTGTACCTGCAGTTTGGTTTCATGAGTTTAAATAAGTAAGTATTCTTTTTTTTTAAATATTAAAAACAAGACGGAAAGACTGAAACCCCACTAGTGAGATTGCAACATTCATTAAACCTCCCAATACCAAACCAATGAGAGCAACAGCACTGTACTTAAGTTAGACTGTGAGTTTACTTTACTTGAGCATTTCGACTTTATACTTTTACGTCACTACATATTAAGATTCTACATAAAAACATGAAAACCCTATAAAATATAAGGCACTATTAAATATTAAACCGCTTTGGCTTGTGATGCCTTACAAAAAGCAGTGTCTTGGGGCTTCCTGTCACATTTCAGATGTGAATGAGTTCATGGCAGTTCCACCAACGGGACATTTCCTGCTAATATTTGCTCAAATTTCTCAGTTGAATCAAGTATAAAATGCCAAACATTTGCTAGTTCCAGCTCTTTGGGACTTTTCATTGCCTAAACAATTGATGTTCTGGTGAAATAAAGGTGAAATAAACTGAATTATGGGCTGATAATTTTGCTTTTATTTGAGCTAATAAATGCTAAAATAGCGGCAATCCAACTAGTGATACCAGAGGGTTTTTCCGACTGGGAGCACAAAAAAGTTCAGCTAATTTGCCTATAATATCATGATTATTATTATATTTCTTCCAGACATTTGGATTTCATAATAATAACAGAGCAATTCATCCTCTGGTGATAACGCAAGTCTGCAGCAAATTTAAGAGAGGTCTGGACTTTTTAAACATGTTATGTACAATCTTTCGACATGACAATAATGTCCGAAGTGGAGAAGGGTTCTTCCTCTGGGACGCATGAAGATCTTCTCGTTTATAACCCATGACTAACTAAAACCCGTATCTTCCTGTGTTTCCTTATCCAAACCGAAGGCCTAAGGTCGGAGGGTGTTGTAAGTTTTACAGATTGCAAAACACTTTGTGAAATTGTTGGCTTCAGTGAAAGGTAGCGTCTTTTTAGAGATTGTGGATTTCTACACCAAATATTTCTTTTGGTGTGGTTGTTTGTCCAGTAGCTGTTGAGATACTTTGCTCTAAACCAAATTGTTTTCTGTCTGGCACTGTTCCCCCGTGTCAACAGCCGCTCAGTGGCGCAACCTGGGGAAGCTGAAAAGATTCAACTTCATGCAAATATTCTCTGACAGGAGCAGCAGACAACCAATCAAGCTTGTTTTTATCCCCTCGGGGGGAAACGAAAAAGCACAGCTGTTTTCTACCCAAAGCCAAATTTATATGAAAAAAAAAACACTTCAAACAAATGTGGGAAAGGCAGTTTGGTGCATTCAAAGGCTTCCCTGTTCTCCACTTCAACTTAAGCATCAAAGTAAACAAACACGGATTCCCGGTAGCTTCAACAAAACGACGCACGGAAACATCGATCTGAAAACACTTCTTGGCTGTACACCTGTATAGTGCCAACAAGAGGCGAGTAGAGTGTGTTATTTGCATGCTTAATGTTAAACACTCCCTTTAGCTTCAGCCTAATGAGAGATTCTATATGTGTGAATGGGCTGCTGCCACTGGGAGTCTTTGTATTTATCTTCCCTCCTAGCAAACTGTGTCTGCTGCTGAATGCTTCATGGATGTCGGGGAAATCACTGTGGAAGCCTCACTAACCAAGATGACATACGACATTAAGAAACTACCGAGCTGCAGGCTGCATCTCAACCCATCATTCCTCTTTCACTCATATTTACACAGTTTCACAACCTTAGGCTGACTACAGGGAACTCATGCGTTCGTACCGACTTACACTTCCTGACGTTGTCTCTCCTGTTCTTTCCCCCTGCTTTCATGATGATTTCCTCCTTTAATCTAGTTCTGTTTTTACCAACTTTTAATCTGTTCAACATCCCATTTTGCTCCCCTCTTACATCAGCAGCCTCAATTTTCCGTCTTCCCCCGTCCTGACACTCGTCTGTTTGTATGAAGATGACTCTACGTTTCCGTTCACATGCTCGCTGACCCTCAAATAAACCAAACCCCCTCTCCCTCAGATGTGCGTATGGTTCTTGCATATTTCTGTCTGTGTGTGTGCGGGTGCGAGGACATGCTTAAATTAGCCCCACAAAATGCGAGTGGACGGACACACACCACTGAGCATGAGACACAGGACAGAAAGTACGCACTCCAGCGCACAACCTCTTGAGTGCAACCTAATCTCTCCTGACTCTCTGAGGCTTCTGGTTTATTCAATAAGCTATGAACGGCTGTATGATGGCACTCAACTGGACAGAGGCCAAGATGGAGAAACTATTGCAAGAGGAACAGAGAGAGTGGGATGAGCTGCAACCGACTTATCCCATTCGTTCTCACTTATTATTCACTGACTTTCCCACTGCAACTTAACAGGTGATCGCAGGTATGTAGTTACTTCAAAGGTTGACCTACTCTTTAATTTCGTCACTTTCGCCGAAAACGTTGTCGAGTTGGTGGAAATAATTTTTAAATGCAGTTTGTCCAGTCTTTGTAGGATTCAGCTCGTCCTCAGGTTTGTCCCATGCTTAGGTAAGAACAGTTTTTAATCCTAAAAAGGCGCTGCGGGACTCAGTTGTGTACATAAGCCTGAGTAAGGCCATTAGTCGACCTGTGAAGACAGCTGCATTGATTAAAACTGAAGCACAGATTCAAGACAGGAGGCTGAAAAAAGCAGCTGGAAAACGTCCGGCGCAGACGGGGTGAAAAGAGCAAGTAAAGTAAATATGAAGAAGATAACTGAACTGCGGTGAACCGCAGCGGTTTTCTGGGTCAACGCGTGGGGCAGAAATGAAGCATGTGCTGTAAGTGACCCATCAGAGCACAGACATCCATCCATCCATCCATCCATCATCTATACCTTCATACTCCTTTCACAGGGTCTCAAGGGGATCGGGACCTATTAGAGCTGTCACTTTCTCAAAAAGTCAACACGTTATTCACTCGAACTGGTTCAAAGGCAGTTCCTGTACAGTGTCATGCAGTCGCACGATGTGTCTTGAGATTGAATTTTATATCATGACTTCAGTTCTGACATTGTGCCAAAAATCCACTTCCAAAACAACACCAACGGGCCACATGTCCATGCATGTAAATCCTGCTGTCTTATATCGGTGATGGTCTTTTTTTACGACATCCGGCGAATGTGCCGAGGGATGAGCGTAGGGACAGGTAGGCGGTCAGAGGAGGACATTCCCGGTGCCTTTGTTGCCTCATTCGGGCGGGAAGCCAACAGGTGAGCTCTCAGATCTGTTGTCATTACAGCCGCTTTCCAACAGCTTCATCTTTGTCGGCCATTTTGCCATTTGCAGCGGACAACCGAAAATACTTCCAAACACTTTCTTCGATTCCTTCGGTGACTGATGTGATTATTTGATCAGCACGTCTTTGCTCATATTGTCCTCCTCCATCTTTATTTATTAAGCTACTTTATTGATCGGTTAGTGATGAGTAAAGAAACTGGAGCACCTAAAAGAAACCGATGCAGGCAAGGGGAGAATATGCAGCTGGTCGATTTGAACCAAAGAACTTCTCAATCAAAGGGCGGTCTACCTTTTCAAAGCCACTCCTCATGATCAACCTTATAATTCTACCATATCATGACTGCAGTTAGTCCTTCAAGTGCGCACACTTGACTGTTAATGTTTTGTTCAGTTGACTCAATTAGACCCAAATTTTAGCACTCATCCTGAACTAGAGGGAAAGATGTGAATCCTCCCACAAAACGCTTCTTTGTTGTCTGATAAATGACTAATGGTGGATGTTAATGGGAACTCACCAAACAACTCACTCTGGAGGTTAATGGGAATTTGCCAAAATGACTCAGCTTCAAGGTTAATGGGGATTCCAGTTCACGGCTGCAAATAGCTGAGAGGATAAATTGGGAAATTTGTTATGGAGGAAATTACAGTTCTAAAGGCGCTGAACCAAGGCTTTTTTAATATCACCTGGGAATGAATTTTAAGAGCAATTTAACAACAGAAATGATGAAAACAAAGCTGCTCCATCAGCCCGCTTCTTATTGAACATAACTAATGACAGATTTTAAACTGCAACAGCAACTGCTCAGGGATATTCGGCACGTTTATGAAAACAGAGAGGATATATTTGTTCTGCTATCTCTAGCTTTTTATTGGAGTAGAGAAAAGAGCATGTTACACCTAATTAAAGGATTCGATTGAGATCATTTGCGCTATGTTTTCAGATGAGCAAAAAGCTGCATTGAGAGGGAGGGAAATTACACCTATAAATGCAGCTAAACACTCAAAAACAAACACACACACACACACACACACACACACACACACACACACACACACACATACCCACTAATTGGTGCCAAATGCTTCTTCTTGGACCTAGTTTCACTCATCAGATGAAAACACAGAGAAAATGTCAGTACCCACACAAACACACATTTCTACGTGCACACGCATGAGTGTGCACGTAAACCACCTCGGGAGGGCTTCTCATCACCACTCAGACTGTCAGGCCTGACAGATAGAGAGGCGCATACTGTGTCTTTGTGCGAGAGCAGAGACAAACTGTGGGCTTGTGGGAATCCTACAACAGGTAGAGAGGTGAGTGACACACAAACTAACACAAACATCAGCTGTTTTCTTTTTTTCTTTTCCCCACTGAAACTCAAACTCACACTCAACTCAACCACAAGTTTCCCTACCGACACCAAAATGATGCTTTATTTTGCTTAGATTTAACATTTTTCTTACATCGTCATAAAACCACACGCAGTGAGCAGTGATTTAGTAATTTGCAGGTGTAGATATTTAGGTTTCATGTAACTGTGGCATCAACAGATTTTCGTGGACCAGCAGCCAGGACCATATTTAAATGGTCTAGACACCATTTTTCTTTTTTTTTTTTACCTGCAATTCACCAAATGAATGCTTACTGTGATTTAGCAAGAGTTACCTCATGTGCTGCTGCAGAAAAACAGGTCCACATCCTCAATTAAACTCGTACTGTTAAAATGTACATTCAGGTTCAAAATAACTGGCTCTGACACGTAACATTTATCAGGCTGTGGATACACAGGAAGTGAAAGGAAAATGTGTAATAATATATGTATCAATACATATACAGAATATTGATTTTATATCTATATTATATATCCAGACGGGAAGTAATAAGAAAGTCCTCAATCCGCCCTTTTAACCGCATCAGCACGAAACTTTAATGGGTTGGTCACTAGCCCCTCCCCCTTCCCTCCACCAGGTTTGGTGCAAATCGGTTCGGTACTTTCTGCGTAAACCTGCTGACAAATAAACAACAGGTGAAAACGTAACCTGCTTGGCGAACGCAACAAACAAATTCATCTTTCACACACACAGATTTGTGAGTTGTGTAGTTTGGAGTTCGGGTGCGACCACTTCAGCTCCGGTACTGATAGTGAAAAATCCCGAGTCGGGTCAAGCTCACCGTCTACTTCTCTCTGCCTGACTCTTTCTCTTTCTGACAGGCTACATATCTTGTAATTAACATCAATGCCTTATCTGTCAGGTGCACACATGGACGAGCGACACCGACCGTCATAGAGACAAAAAGCAGGAGAGAGAGAGAGGAAGGGTGGAGGGGAGGAGGTGTGACTCAGCTCCACCAGCTCTATCTTTAAACTACTGATAGTGGTTCTGTAGATAAGACTCTATAGCTAAAACTAGCAACAGACACCTGTCTTCAAAACGCAGCGTGTGTGTCTGTGTGTGTGTGTGTGTGTGTGTGTGTGTGTGTGTGTGTGTGTGTGTGTGTGTGTGTGTGTGGTGTCTGGGCCTTTCAAAGGAATTCATTTCCAATATACAGACTGCTGAGGGTCCAATTTCCTGACCAGTGTAGCGGAGCGCTGTGTCTGAGAGGTGTGTGTGTACAGTAGTACGTCTATCTTTGTGAGGACCAATTTGAGTTTAAGACCTTGGAAATGACATTTTCAGATAGGGAGGATATTTGGGTCGGTCCTCACTTCTGGGACGGACCTTCAAAGAGCTGTTTGAGGCTCAGGACTTGGTTTTAGGGTCACAATCAGGTTCATGTTAGGGGCATTTACTTGTGACGGTTAACGTTAGGGTAAGAGGCTGGGGAATGCATTATGTCAATGAGGGTCCTCACAAAGGTAGGAGTGTGTGTGTGTGTGTGTGTGTCTCTCAGAGTCCCAACCTCAGCAACAGCAACCAAGCGAGAGATGAGCATCGTGGCTGGGAAGACGAGACAGAAAAATAGAAGAAGTGAGCCGGAGACGGAGGTAGAGAGAAGAAAAAGGTGCGAAGAGAGGGAGAGAGAGACACTGCACAATCACACTAGAGAGAGAGCAAGCGAGGTAGAAAGGTGAAAAGAGAACAAAAATGAGGACAGCATGTTTAATGGAAGTGACAGAGCAAAGCCTCTACACCTACAAATCACTGGACACACACACACACACACACACACACACACACACACACACATTGCTGAATACAAACAAAACCACTTTTCTATCTCCTCTGTTTCTCCAGCATCGGAAACTTCTCTCATCTGAACAACCGGCGCCGTCTCCTACAAGTTTCCTGCAAAAGCAAATACGTTTTGCAGGAAACTGTATTGCGACCAGTTTACTCTCTATTAACGTAATGAGGAAATGTTAATTCACAAATTCACACATACATCGATACTGAACGTGTTTTTGTTTTAATGGTTCAGATTAGACTCGTATCTCTCAGTTGAGGTTATAGGAAAAGGTCGTGTTCACTTTAATACAGAAAAAGTTCACACCGACTTACATTTACAATGTTTGTGTTAAAAAATACTGTCAGGATTCATCACCAACTGATTGACAAGTCGTTTCCGCTGTAGTTGAGTTATGTTTGGATTTACTTCAGACAGACATCGCCTCGTGGAGGAGAAAAAGAGAAGACGTAGGTGAAAAATAAGGAGGAAAAGAAATGGGTGAGCACTGAATGGGAAAAATAACTGATCCACTGAAATGAACAGACAATCAAAGAGCCCTGGATCGGCATAATCTGCCAAACAGATGCCAATATGGGTCAAGTAGTGCCAACTGTGCTGGACACACTGCAAAAAGCACGAGCAAGGGTCAAACAAACACTTTAAACGAGCGGCCAACAGCGCTGAGCTGCTCACTGGCAGCGTATCGGCGTGTCATCACCTCGAAAACAAGGCAGAACGATGCAGGAAAAATAACTTAAAGCACGATGCAGATGCTCTGTCAAATGGTTATTCAACAGTAAATAACAAAAAGGCAGATGTCTGCAGCCCAGTATGAGAGGCATGTTCAACTTTTGGTAACTTCCCAATCACTGAAGTGTTTTCAATCAATATGCAAAGACCCTCTTGGGATGTATCGTTACACCAGCAGGGGGTGTGGTGAGGATTTACTCTGTAAAACTGAAATCCACAACTTTATGGACTGTATGTTGGCAAGAGGTCTGACCCAGCAGGTTTCAATAAGCTCTGGTTTGAACAGACTTTATTGGCATTATTATTCACAAAGAAGACATCAAGTCCAGGATAGGGCTGTAACTAATGATCATTTTCACTGTCGATTAATCTGCCAGTTGTTTTCTAGAGAAATCAATTAATCATTTGGTCCATAAAGCCTTAGAAAAATACCCATCGCAATCTCCTGGAGCCCAAAATCGTGTCATCGCGTCAGCAAGTCTCACATTTTTCTCAATTTTCCTTCAAAAATATAATTGATTTAAAGGTTCATATAGTCTAAAAGGTCTCTGTCCATGTGTTGTTTGATTATAAAGCAGGTTCTATATTAATACTGTGAAAGTATCAGTGCACACAGCCTGTATTCAGACACTGAGCCTTAAAACCAGCCGTCAGGACTTCCTGTAACTTGTAACTGTAACTGATAAAGCAGTGACCATTGGTTGGGAAACGTACTCCAAACCCTCAACATCAAGTCTTTAAACCTGGTTCATTTTCTGCTGTTTGCTTCTAATGCCGTTCCCAAGTTCCAAGTGGTGTCCAATTTCTGTGGCGTTCAATTATTGTGAGGTTATTTTCCACTTTCTGGACGACCACTCCAACCTGAAAGGAGCTGATGGTTTAAGGGGTGAAAATTGGGACAAAGCTTTCCCACCCCACAGTGGTCCAAATACTGCTGCCGAGTCTGCTCCAGCTGAGGAGAATATAAAACTCTTGACACTTTGTCAACAGAGTCAAGAGTTACACAAAATACTTTTACATACTTGCAAAAAAACAAGAGTGCAGCTTCAATCCAAAACCTGTCAGCATCAGTCACGAAACCATCTTATTGATCAAAAATCCCACTTTTGCACGTCATAAACTCCTCTCTCTGACCTCCTCTGCTTCCTGTCTGAACTGTCTCTTTCGCTTTTGTCATAAATTTCTTTTTCTCTCGACACAACTCCTCCCTCCACGACTGCTCTGATCTGTTTGCTGCAAAGCCTGGCATTAAAAAGCAGTTGAGTGCACATCAAAAATTTGATGGAAATGCATCAAGCGTTTGGAGATCTATCAGAGTCTGTGTCTGCAGAGATGAATCAAACTATGACTGGAGAGATATGGGTTTTTGAAGGTGGATACCAATATTTTTTCTTTTTTTTTTTCTTTATCATTTTCTGTAATAGTGCTGCACAGAGCCACCATTTTGTCCAGATAGAGAAGAGAGTTAGTTTAATCCCTTCAAATAAAAAAAAATCATGTCAGCTCGTTCCAAAGTCAAGCAGAAGTGTTTGGTCTGCTTCCTAGAATTGTACTTTTCCATTAAATGTGAACATTTAGAGACAGAATAAACAACTCAGTACTTAAAAGCATTTTGGGGAAGAGTTGGATGAGGAGCACAGGTGCACCTGCGACATGGAATAATCTGCAGAACTTCTATTCATTCAAGAATGTGGTAAATGAGACATGTGCTTGTTTTTCTTGAGGCCATTGAGCTCAAATTGCTGTCATGTCGTATATGTGGTATTTTATGCTTTATTTTAATATGTGGTGTGTTTGTTGGGCAGCCATCTTGGCCAGGTATCTCCTGTCTTTTTTACCTCAATGGGACTTCTTGGTAAAAATGTATCTGCGTCTAAAAATAAACCTGCTCAAACCTTAATGCATCCATCACTCATCTGCGCAGCACTACTCCGACTACTGCTTCTCGAACGCAGCTCAGTTTCTATCCTCTAATCTATCCTCATAGATTTCCGTCAGCGATATTTCTGGCAGCTGACAAGGAAAAGAAAACTCAACGCCGACTTTCACAAACATCCTCTTGGGGCGGGGCCTGTTTGGTGGCATGTAGGAGGTCCGTGCCGCTTCATGCCGACATGAGACGGATTCACCCACAAGCATACGGCAAACAGCGGCGCGTACGTCTGTGTCCTTGAGAAATAACCCTGGAGCGAGTGTGTGTTTGTCTGTTGCTGGCATTGACATCCTCCTGTTTGGCAGCTCTCTCTCTCACTCTCTCTGCCACACACACACACACACACACACACACACACACACACACACACACACACACACACACACACAGGAGTATGGAGTTAATGAGATGCAGCTTTAGTATGCCATGTCTGCCTCCTGTGGAGTCACACACGTGCCATTTCCCATCTACACTCTTCCGAAGGTGTTGATCACTCGCGTATACTTCCATTTCAAAACCTGTAACATTCACTCGACCTTGAACTCATCACCTCGAGTCCCAGATTGGCTTTAAAAATGCTGCTGGTTGATTATTTTCATGCCAATCACCCTTCAGATTCAGCTAAATGTTGCTGCTGGATCAAAGTGAGAGCCCAGCTGTTCCACACCTTGTTTTAACAGGAGGAGGCGAGGGGAGGGGCAGAGCCATATTCATTAAATTAGTTTTAAGCTAAATCCACTTTTTAATGCTCCTGCACAGTCAATCATATGTCCTTGGATTTGTCTGTGTGGCGTGTTGTGCTGCAATTCAGGTGGCAGCTCCTTCAGTTCTTTATAAAAGGAGACTACAGCTGTATTCAGTAGTACAGAGGGAGCAGCGAGTGCAGTGCTGCTGAACAACACTCCAGTTACTGAGTGAGGAAGAAATCTTGCGCGCCATCTTAAATTATGCATTACTAGTATTGTCATTGATGGAGAAGACCTCTTTCTGAGTAGTTCATGTGTTTTTGTTGTTCTGTACCTGCCCGACCTTGTGTCTTTTCAGCCTCTAATTAATCAGACAATCCTCCTTTTATCTAATATTAAATGTTTTGTCCAACAAACAGTCGACAAATCAAAAATATTTACTGTAACAGAAGAGAAAAGAAAAGAATCAAACTCCCACTTCTGACAACTCAGAGCAAACATGAACTTCCTTTGCTCAAACTTAAAGGACGCTACTTGCAGACCAGTGATTTACACGTATTATGATACAGAACTGTTGAGGTAGAAAGTTATATTTACTATTGACCACATTAACACAGTTCACCAGTTTTACATGATGCAATAGTTTATCATGGGGTTCGTTATTTTGCAGATGATGTGCACCTGTTTGTTTACTGTTCAAAGGAAAAGTTCCTGGTGGTAAATACATCTTTCAAATAAACAACCCTTAAATAAGTACCACCCTTAAATCTATGAATGGCTGCAGATGATAAACATGATATAAAAAACTAAAAGAAAGACTTTTCTTATAACAATTTGTCGTATCGGTTTTGGTCGTGTTGATTTTTGTTAATAAAATCTAAGCTCCGAGTTTATAGCGCGAGATAGACAAGTCTGCTTTTTGAAGAATGGTATTTAAACTGAACATCATGTCTGTCACATTTATCAGATTTAAAGAAGTTTCCAAACTTTCCAACCCAAGGAAAGACCAAAATTTCTTCCCCATATGCCTCTAGAAAGTCAAACATCACAGAACTACTGCCTATGATTCCCCAGATCTTATTCAAATGAAATGACCTCATGTTAGGACAATTAACTTTTCATCAAACTGGCTTATCAACAATGAGATGCTGAAAAATGCCCTTTAAAGTTTCCTAGAGCACAAGATTACAATCATTAAATGCCTTATTTTGTCCAACAAGCCGTGAAAAATCCCCAAATATTAACGTCAGACAAAAGAAAAGCAGCAAATTGTCACATTTGAGAACCTGTAATCATCAAATATTTGACATTTTGGCTTGAAGATGACTTCAGTGATTCATTTTTATTTATTCATTTATTTATTTGGGACTTGTCAGATTGAATTGTGAAAAGTTTTCCTTTATCAGCTATTAAAGAAATGAAATGATTACATGGAGCCATCATATGTATTAGATGTTGGTGTTGTGGTGCCTCGTAGTGGTTGTGTGTTGTGCATTCTGAGTCTCATTGTGAGTATGAATGATATGGATGTGTATTGATTAGTATTGTCTATAAATTTAAGTTGACCCCCGGAAGAAAAGCGACTGTTACAATAAAATGGCTAATGTGGAGCTAAATAAATAAATAGATTATCAAAATAGTGGCAGATTAATTTTCTCTTCACTGACAAATTGAACAACCGACTAATTACTGCAGCTCCAATTCCAACTCAAAAACAAAATCAGTGAACGCACTTCTGTCGTAACACACACACGGCGACACAGACAAACACACCATTACTACCAAGGCTGTTTGCAAACGCATCGATTTGAACAGGATTATTCATCGAGTTCACACAGCTCCAAACAGCCGTGTGCTGCGACGCCTGCGTTTCATTATGTCCTCGTTCTCAATGACCCGTAATCTGTTTCCCCGACTCCGACGCCACCGAGTTGTCCTCGCATTCCTCCACAATCAGACCTGCAGCCATGATGCATAAACACTCGGCCGGCCACTGCCCCCCTCACTGTGTTTATCTCCACTCCCACCACCCCATCCCCCCTCTCTCTAATTGACATAACATTAAGCTTGTTCGAGAGCAAGTTGCATGTAGAATATTTATCAGAGCGGACACAGTCGTCCACCTGGAACTAAACAACCACTGGTCTCTGGTAATCTATTTGGTAAACACTAAATCAGTGACTTGGGTGTTTGTTTCAATTAATACAACATATGTTTTGCCAGTTTTCTGAAGCCAGGAACATTTAAAGTGAACTGCTCCTTTGCATCTGGAGTCTGGGCATGTTTTCTTTAGTAGATGGGAGGGGCTGAGCCACTTTGTCATCCTCTATAAACATAAGAAAAGAAAAGAATCACATTAGCAAAGAAAAGACAAAATAGAATGTGACGATGGAGGGAGGGAAAATTTAAAAACAAGAGCAAGAGGCTGAGAGAAAGAGAAGAAGCAAGAGATTGGAAAAAGTGATGAGGACGGGGTGGAAGGGGAAAAAAAGGAATGAAAAGAATGCAATAAGGAGGAAGAAGAGGGAAAGGTGAAAGGAGTAAAGGGAGGCAATAAAATGAGAGCAAAAGGGTGGATGAAAGAGGAGGAGGGAGAAAATTAAAGAAGAGGGGGTGGGGGGGGCTGAAGGAGCGAGGGAAGTTTGGGAGCAGAGAATGAGAGAGAGAGAGAGAGAGAGAGAGAGAGAGAGGCGTTTTCTGGCAGCGAGCAGTTTCCATTACTGGCAAAATAAACTGATACCATATGACTAATCACCTCATAACTGCAGCAGGAATTTACTACCACACACATAAATACAGCAGTGGGAGAGGGAAAGTATGAAAGGCAGAAATACAGAAAAAGAGAGAGAGAGAGAGAGAGAGAGAGACACACACAAGAACGAGTGGAGGAGTAGATTCATTCAGTCCAGACAAACACACAACTCCAGGAAATACCCACTGATGTCACAACAACAGCTGGAGCCAGAGCAGCTTCTGCTGATAAACAAAACATCTGCAGCTTCTCTGTGGATGTGTCATCCAGACGTTTAACTGTCAAGTAACACTCAACTTTTATATGTCATGTTGTTAAGTTATACACTTTCCCAGCAGCAGTCGTGTAATAATACTGACTGGACATTGGACAATTGGTTCCCCTACACTCATGCATTTTCAATTTAAAGAGAAACTACTTGTTTATTAAGCAATAACGGGAGAAACAGATGAGTCAACATGTGAGTAGTTGATTCCGTAAATTTATATCCAAGTTGTCTAAACAACAGCAGCTCTTAAAGAACTTTGTCCGCATAAGACACATTTAAATCATGATATTTATGATTAAATGATATCTCATAAATATCTGAGTAAGTCTTCAGAGCCAACACGGAAAAATCATTGCGGTTCAGAACCAAATCGTTCACTGTTTACGTGCTGGATGGCTAACCAAAACAAAAAGCAGCAGAGTAAATGATGGTGGGAGTAAACATTAGTTGCAGCCTTGAACAGCTGTTACACTGAAGCTAACAAGAAATAAATTGTGTAAATAAAGCAGTTTTTCAGCAGTCGAGATAAAGCTTTGATGAAAACTTCTTCATTTTATAATTCACTTTCTACATGTGTTAAATCAAGAGGTTACGTCTTTGTGCTAAGCTAGGATTAGCACATCATGGCGTTACACAGAGGTTAAATAATAGACATCAATCTTCTCATCCAATTCTCATAAAGAAGCACTTTTGGGTATTTCTATACCATTGATTGACAGGGACAGTGAGTGGGGAATTAGAGTAGAGGAATAACATGCAGCAAATGGTCCGGGTATTATCCCAACCACTCAGCTATCAGGTCGCCCCCGGAAACAAGGGAATTTACCAAGAAGTGCACCACTGATACAAATTCATCCAGTTGCGAAATCTTCTGTCCAGTCTGCCGGAATCAAAAATTCCAACGATGCTCTCGTCCCCTGAACTCGTCTTGAGAGTTAAATTCAAGATAACGCTGCATAAAACACTTGATAACCTCATGTGACCTTAATGACCCCACAATATAACTGAGGTTCAATCTGTGGCCTCAGTTTCCTGCTTTGTCGTGTCTATTTTTCCTCATGGGTTTGAGTCAGGTCGAGTTTACAGATGTGGAGCTGGTGTTTGTCCGATCACGCTCTGATCTCATCCACCCGATAATAAATGTGTGGCCAATTATTCAACGCACAGACGACACACTGTGGTACATTATTGTTACGTGTGTGAGTATCAACACTCGAGCGGAGCTTAATGCACAGAGACGAGAGACACAAGCAATTATGGAAAAAAAGAAATGTAAAAACACATAAACACACACACACACACACAGCTGGGTCAGAGATGAATGTCCTGACCTTCCCACTCAGCCTTCCTGTCTGTTTCAATACTGCGAGTAATTACTGCTGAGAGGCTGAAATGATCTAATGCACAAACACAAACACACACACACAAACACGAAACATACAAACAAACAACTAGTGATTGTACACTGCTGATGTAGACCACACCAGATGTGTATTATATTCATGTGTAGACAGAGCCAGTGCTATAGTACTGTAGTGTGTGTGTGTGTGTGTGTGTGTGTGTGTGTGTGTGTGTGTTTTCAGGGAAAAATCCCAACATTTGGTTTCATTTAGGAATAACAATGTAACTGTAAATGGGAACAGCACTTTTATTCCACTGCTGTGCATGTGTGTACGTGCGTGCACTTGTGTGTGTGTGTGTGTGTGTTTGTGCACGTGCATGAACTTGTGTGTGTGTGTGTGTGAGAAAGAGAAATAGAAATAAACAGACACAAAAAAAGAAAAATAGACACAGAAAAACAGCAGTAACAGTAAAACAAATGACGCACACACACACACACACACACACACACACACACACACACACACACACACACACACACACACACACACACACACACATTTATCATCTCTCTCCAGCATCAGAATCTACTGAGGATTTTTAAAAGTCAGACTCTTGAGTTTTAGGTCATTCATCTAAAACTAAACAGATTCTTTTAAAGACTAAAAGGATTTGAATTTGCTATTTAATCTTACCTGTAACAACGAGTCTTATTGTGTAATGCCTCATTGCTTTTTGATAACACACTGTCAGTAGTTAAGTTAATATTATATGTTGATAAAAATTCAATTTGCACAGAGAAACGTGTGTTTAACCATCTGCTGTTAATGCCCCTCCTCAGTGAGGAGCTGCAGTGGTCCATACATTTACACCTGCTTACAGGTTCATTAGTTCATGTCTTTATCTAATAATTTATCAGTATTAACTTGTTGTAAACAGTCTGCCTGCTCACCAAGGAACCAAACACCCTCTTCTGAATACTGACCTCAGTTAAAAAACAAACAAACACATAAATGATCAGCTTTATGAATAATTTAGATTCTGGACCAGTTAATTAAAACCGTTCTGTTAGTCTGATGGATGACGTGGTAAATTTCCATCACATAACGACACAGTCACACGATATAAAACTCACTGTTTTAGTCAAGTGTTTCACATTAAAAGCCTTCGAGGGGTAGTGTAGGAGCTACACACCCCTTAAACCACAGGAAAGCTTTTAATGTGAAACATCTGCAGGAAATGCTGAGTTTGTTTAAAAAGAAAAACAGGAAATTAACAGTAAACGGGAGCGTTAAGAAAATAAAACATGCAGATAAAAACAGATTGTGTTAGTTGATGTACGTTAAGGCTAAAGTTATTCATTTCATTTCGTTTTTTTTATACTCTCTGAGCTGCTTTGCGGATGTTTCTAGAAAGAAGAACAAGAAAATCAGTGGGAGGAAAAGAAAGCAAGAGAGAGGCCAAGAAGGAGAAAAGAAATAAAGAGAGGAAGGCAGGGAGCCAAATCATGCAGGGTCAAGCAGGCAACAGGCCAACATACAGGAAATGAAGCACATGAACACACACACACACACACACACACACACACTAACAGCACATCAACCCAAACTATAACCCTCACTTTCAAACTAAATATAAAGATATGAACACAAAACCCAGCACAAGCACATACTGCAAGCAGTACTTTGTATTGCATTTATGCAAACTCAATACATAAACAATGGCCAAAACACACGCACCCACCCACCCACACACACACACACACACACACGCACCCACCCACACACTGCTTTGATGGGTGTTCATGTGACGCTGATGAATTCAACATGACTCAGGAGGCAAGAACACGATTTCTGCAAGTAATCAGGGTCTGAGGTCTCGATCCAAAACGGGGAATTTGAGCATGACGACAGATCCAGAAGAGCTCTGTCGTGAGAACGTGTGACGAGAGACAGAAAAAGCGCTTGGAGGGCAGCGAGGTCAAAGGTCTCAGGGGGGGGAGTTTCTCAGCGTCAAAGTCAAAAAGGTCGACGTGCAGACAGAGGGAGCTGGGAGAAAATATTCATGTCTGTCTGATGTATTTTGGACAGAGGAACTTCAAAACAAGCTGAAAACCACATCCTGACAAATTATCTCCTTATAAAGCCGTTAAAAGCTGATGCGTCTCCTCCTTCTTTCTTCTCTCAGTTTGTATTAATGATATACGGATGGTTGGCACGGGTAATGTGATTTAACTTTCCGCCAACTCAATCACCGTGCTCGCAAAAACTCAAATATAAAGTCTTTTCCTCAAAGCTCCCATGCATCAGCTCTGGTTTGATCAAACTTTATTGGCAGTTAAAGTTAGTCCAACTTAGGGCTGTAACTAAGGATTATTTTCATTAGTTTGGCCTGTGAACCCTTAGAGAACAGGGAGAAAGGAGCCCAAAACTGTGTCATCAAATGTCTTGTTTTGTTCAAAAGCCAACAATATTTAATTTACTATAATGTAGGACAAAACAACAGCAGCATATTCTCACATTTGAGTCTTACAATTTCCCTGAGAAAATATAGGTTCCATATAGTATAAAGGTAGATTTCCATGCGTTTGGTTATAGATCAGATCTAGGTTCAATATTAATACTGTGAAAGTATCAAAGCCTCAGTCCACAGAGAAACACACACAGCCTGTATTCAGAAACTGAACCTTAAAATGAGCCGTCAGGACTTCTGTAACTTTGTGATGTCACAACAAAGCAGTTACGGCTCTCTGCCATGCCCCAAGCCCCACCCACCTGGACCCACCATCCAACCTTCCAGGATTTGGTATCTCTGAGTGTTCAGCAGATGATCTGCTTCATTTTTATTCATCAGCCAATCAGAAGAGAGACTCAGAACCTCCTCTCTTCTGATTGGCTCACCAGCCTGTTGTTACTAGAGCTCCAGAGAGAGAAGCCTGAGAGGGGAGATGTAAAAACTACACTAGGAAGGTTTTTGACTTTCAAAACCAAAAATGTATCTTCTTCAAAATAAAACACACAGGAAAAGCGTAAAAATATGTGACCTTTAATTTGAAAGGCTCATCCACTGCACTGTAACAACTGCAGGGATTTGAAATCAGCTCCTGACAATAGTTTGAGCAAGATCCACTTCAGACAAGTCCCCAAAAGTTCCCATGAAAAGTCACCATGAAAAGTCAGGTTAGAGTAGCAGGAAGCGCAGCGGGTGAGCACTGCTGTAACCTGTACACTCTTTTTTATATTTGTAGCACAGGTGGTGAAAGAAAGACAGGAAGACTATCAGACAGAGAAGTGGAGTGTTAGAGGGAGGGTGGTGAAGTGTTTGGGTCTGAACAGCGATGATGATCCGGAGTTTAGACGAGAAAGACGACCACACACACACACACACACACACACGCACACACACACACACACACACACACACACACACACACACACACACACACACACACACAGAGAGAGAGAGAGAAAGCCACACCTTGCAATGTGTCAACAGCTACGGCAACTCTGTTAAACTGGTTTATTCATGGGTAACGCTGTGTCACATCCAGTGGAAAGTACTTACTGTCACTGATTAGTGTGTGTGCGTGTGCATGTGTGTGTGTGTGTGCGTGTGTTCTCCCCCTCCCCCTCCCATGCAGCCAAATGGGAAGCACTTGACAAACATTACTGAGACCTTCAACAGTGAAGCAAACCGTTCTACCTCGACCCCGATTTACGTCCAACCCCCTCCGTCCTTTAACACTGTTAACATCGATTTAACCTGATGAGAATCAGACGCTTTTTCAGGAGGAGATAAACAAAAAAATCCTGCAAACAAAAAACATTTAACAGAAGAAAAAGACTTGTAGAGCAGCTCAACTCAATTTGACTCTGCTATACTCATCTTTTTTTTGTATATACATGTAAAAACACCAATTTTATTAAACAATACCAATTTTAAATTTTACTTTAAAGCGCAGTCTCTTTAAACACTCAAACCTGTTCATGTAAATAAACAACCAGCATTTTTAGATCTTGGTCCGAGCATGCTGCATGCTGATTGGCTCACTGACGCTGATGAAATTCCCTCCTTAATTTGGTACCAAATGACGAGGATCGATCGTATTGAAGTTCGACACCTGCCTCTAATCGTGTCATTTAAAACAGGATTCAGGATTCATCCTCTGGGCACCATGAACGTGTGCGGTGGTTGTTCAGATAAATTACTCTCTGGTCACTTGCTCAACCTGCAGCTGTTGAATGTGGGTAGAAAAATCTCTAAATCACAGCGTCGCACAACAAAGCTAAAGCGCGGTCTGCTGGTCCTGAAGAAACCTGCTAGTGAAGATGGAGCTGACGGTTTTTACTTTACTACCTACCCTCACTTACGTATTAATTTCTGATTAGTCTTGATTCTGATCTCTAAAAAGCCCTCAGTGCCCTGCAGCTTTTTTTTTCTCCCCAATTTAAGAAAAACTCCAGTAATAACCACAGCTTCACAAAGACAAAGGCAAATAATAATAACAAGTAACTTGCTGATTGCCACTTTAAAATCTGCATGCTTCATCTGTAATCAGCGGTGTGCGTTTCCGCTCGTGTGTTCATGATTACCATCACTGCATGAACTGTGGCATGTTGATTGCATGATAAAGAAAACAAATAGTGCTCACGCTTTAAAAAAAACAAAAAAACACACACCTTTTCATGTGAATTCATGTGCAGAGTGTTTTTATAGTGCAAAAACAAAAACACGACAGGGTGGAAAGCAAAAATGAAAAAAAGAAAATTTAAACAGTAAGAAATGAGGCGGAAATAAGCGAAGCACTCGGATCCAGACTGGAGTCAAACAATAAAAGTTGACAGAGAGAAAATAGTGGAGGAGAGGATTGTGGTTTTGGGTTTCCTGTGGTGGAGACAAGAGGTCAAACTGCAGCCATGAGAACACACACACACACACACACACACACATATATATATATATATATATATACACACTTAATTTTTAGGTTAAATGTAGCTGTACTTAATTTAAGAGTGTGTGTGTGTGTGTGTTGCCATTACCACCTGTCTTTCTACAAGTGTTGGAAAAGGTAGGAAAAACAAAAAACATATCACCTCAGACCACATGTGAACACCCTGCTCTAAACCGACCACACACACACACACACACACACACACACACACACACACACACACTCTTTCACACTCATGCCACCATGCAGCTCTCAAATGTGTGAACGTGTCTGTAAGTATTTGTGCATCTCACTCTCACACATGCATCTTGTGTTAGATTATCACACACACACACACACACACACACACACACACACACACACACACCTCAACAAACAGTGTCAAAGAGATGCCAAAGTGCCTGCCCCTGCAGACAGAGGCTCGGGGTGCGATCACACTCCTGAGACCACGATGACACAGACCAATCTGAAAAACAACATTTCCTGGTCTGAACAGGAAGCTCCAGCCGGAGAGATCTAGTGCTGATGAAGTAGAAGTTATGGTTTTAGGATGTGATCACACACACAAATTCAGCTGGTTTTGGAGCTTAGAACCAACAATTAATCTGCTCATTATTTTCTTGATTAATCAATTACCAATTAGTTAATTTGTGATCAGCACACCGGAGAAGCTGCATGCAGAGATCAGTTGGAGTTTTTGACTGATAAATGACTTGATTGATTAAATCAATTATCAGCTGCAGATTAAACTAATCCTTCCATCTCTATCATCAGAGTTTAAACCTCAAACGTGGTGAGTTCACGATCACATGAGACAATAAAAACGCAGCAAATCTCCAAACTGCAGGAACCGTAGTTTTAAAATCTAAATTAAAACTGTGTGAAAATACAGACAACAAGTTGAAAGTTGAGGAGAATCCAGATATTTCAAGTGAGGAAAGACATTTCAACAGCTGCTCACTCCCTGAGTCCAGCCTGACTGTCAACATCACATCCTGACACAACTTCGTCTCCATTAAAAACATATCAAAACTTTTTTTTCTACCCAGACTCAACCTTCCTTCCTGTGGAGTTCAGTGGAGTTGAAATTTCATATTTTGGTGAGAAGGGTCAGAATTCGACGTTTACCTCTCTGTGTGTGTGTGTGTGTGTGTTTTCCAGCAGTAACTTGACCTCCGTGCTGTTCCTAGCAGGTGAGAGCGGATCACGAAAACGTCCGATGTCACATCCAGGTTTTTCCTAACAACCCGTAAACCTTTGTGCCGCAGGAGCGTTTCCTCCTCACAAACTGCGCCACAAGTTGACGCGACACCCTCGGCGTGAACGTGGTTTTAATTACGGCCCACACAGAGAGACCACTCAGCCTCCAAACACTCGGACCGTCTGCAGACATTCTTGCTTTGTTTGTAGTTCTAAGAATAGCGATCCGACGAGCCGTTTCTGTCTCATCCCTCCACCCCCCCACCCCCAGTACAGATCCTTAATCTTCCGTTACCTTTTCTCTGAAATGACTCCACCAACACAGACTAAAATAAAACGCTGGAAATTCCCAAAGCCAAACATCACATCCATGTTCCACTCTTCTATCTCATCTCAAATCTCCAGAGTGAAGTCATGAAAAATGAAACACAGTCCACATGCTGATCAGATTAGTGTAGGCTCCCAAAAAAAGATGTCTTACATTAAGCACACACTGCTCCAGCACATTAGCCTGAAATAAGTCTGATACTACATCAAACAGGTAATTCCTGGATGTAACAGATGCGGTTTGATTATTTACAGCAGCGATTAATCTGCATCAAGTTCAATCATTGTCCAATTCCAGGTTTTTAGACTTGTGGCCCAATACAACAGTCATGTGATCCTGTAGCATCACAGTAAAAAAAATAAACTCTTCAACCCTTCAGACGGGAACCACTGGTCCAATTATTGTTGTTTGGCTATTTTCATGTGACTTTTTGTACAGAAACTTCAATGAAATCCCGCAGTACGTCTCCACAAGTCATTTACTCCATTACTGAATTCTATCTTCCTTTAAATAAACCAAAGAAATAATCCACTAACAGCGTAAAATCTGATTTCTTCTGCAAAAAAAAAAAAAAAAAAAACCTCAGTGGAAGTAAAGACCAATTATTTCACAGTTTTAGCAGAAGTTTTCTTGTTACTCTCACTGTTAAATATTCCATAAAGTTTGTGAAACTCACAAGAGACCGATTTGGAAAAAAAAAAATGGTCAAAATCGAAGCAGCGGAGGATGAGACGTTCTGACTCTAAAGTCCCAGCGGTATCGGCTCAGCTCCCCCATAAGGCAGCTCCACAGTTCACACTCCGTGTCTCCTAAATGCCAACTTCTGTCAAACACCACATCTCTCCAGTTCTCAGACTTGAGAAAGCTTCTTAAAGAGGAACGTGACACGACTGTCATGTGTAGAAGTCAATCTCAACATGAGGCTGAACAACTTGTTCAAATTGTCCCCCGTCAAGTTTTTTTTCTTGGCAGGTAAAATGTAAAAAGGAGCTAGCGACAGAGATTGTAGGTTAAGTTGAAAAGTATGTGAAAGGCTGGGGGGGGGGGGTGATAACCAGTGAGTCAGACTCTGGCAGTAATAACAAACCCTGACAGAGAACAATGTGACCGAGGTCTGAGCGACAACAGGAAGGATAAAGAGCTGAAGAAGTGACGCTGGGGCAAATATGAACATGAGGGAGAGAGATACCACGACTGATAGAGAGAGAGAGAGAGACAAAACTGAAACTGGAGGATGAAAACAAGGAGGAACTTTTAGGTACACAATGAATGGATTTCAGTGGAACTTCTGTGTAAGTGAGATGAGCCATCACTGCTGGCAACGATGTTCACACACGTTGTTTCTCCATGACAATTAAAAAAAGTTCATTCCCAGGAAAGAGATGACAAACATCAGGAGTCATGTTTCTGAGCAATGCTAACAGCTTGTTTTTATCACTTCGGTCCAGACTGAAATATCTCGACATCTCTGACATTCATGTTCCCCTGAGGATGAGTCCTGGTGGTTGGTAGAGATCCCTCAACTTTTCCTCTAATTTTTGGTTTTGAGTGAAATATCTCAACAACTATGGGATGGATTTCTATAGAATTTAATACTCACCATTTATGACTAAGAGGGTCCAGACGTTTAGAAAAGGGGGGGATACCGTTTATACGGTGCACCTAGCTTAAATTAAACTTAACAGTCGGTTTTTTGGAAGCTGTTGTTTGTGCTGCTGTTGAATTCACACTGACAGGGTGTTTCTAATATTTATTCTACTTCCATTTAAATGGGGTGTAACGTTGACTCACTCACATTTACATTATATTTACTCATGTGGCAGATGCTTTCACCCAAAGCGATTTGCACTTCTAAGGTTTTTCAGTCTTGCGTGCAGGACTCCTCGCAGGGCTCAGAGTCCGTATCAATGAAAGGGGAAGAAAGTTACAACAAGTCGAATTTCGAACATTTTTGCACATGAACATGTTACAGATATTGATCTTCAGCTACTTGGTTCAAAGAGAAAGTGAAGTGAAGCTGGTTGCTTTCCGAGCTTCAGCCCAGTCTGCTTCACCCGTCTGAACAAACGGAGTGGTCCAACGTACAACACACACACACACACACACACACACGCGCGCAAATGTTTCTACTGCAAACACAACCTTCGGACGCTCATGAGAAGCCGAGACACGGATTAGACACACGCTCCGTTGCTAATGGACAAATACAAACATACAACCAACAATCCCCCTCAAAAAGAGCCTAACGTGACGTCGTCCCATGTCTCGCTTTGTCAGATTAACAATCCGAATTCCAAAGATATTAAATTTACAATGATTTAAAACGGAGGAAAAGCAGGTTTCATCAGGTCGTATCCGTCCAACCATTGAAAAACCCGACCAGCAGCAGCAGCAGCAGCTTAAGGATGAACGTGCGTCTCAGATATTGATGACTTAACATCAATCTCATTGTTTCTCGCTCGGATGCTTCTTTTATCTACTCTTCTTTTGGATGCAAAACAAAGCCGACACAATCCCAACGCAACACTAGAGTGATGCAACATCAACATAAGCAGCCGCAACTCGGCTTATGGTGGTTTTAAAACAAAGCATTCCCTTCCTTTGGCTGATGGCTGATGGCTGATGGCGGAGCTCGGGGGCTGAGGGTTTTTTTTTTGTAAGATTCGGCAGCTGATTATAACAGATGCAGGGATTTTGTTGTGGCTTAGTGATCTGACTCCACTGCTGCTTTTAAATGAGAACCACTTCTAAAAAACACACATCAGACTTCAACCAAGGAGAAATGAACTTTTTTAAGCAGGTTTCATGGCACGGTAAATTGATTAATCGATCTAAAAAAAGGAAATTAATCAGCAGTTCTATCAAAGCGATTGAGATGATGAATCCCCGGGAACGCCTTGAGATCCCCCCGAGGAGGAGCGGGAAAGTGTTGCTGAGGAGACGAACGCCGGGACTACTTTGCTTGACCCGCTGCCACGACGACTCGACCTCGGATAAGTGGAAGAAAATGGATGGACGGATCCATTTTGATAATCAATTACTAATTTCCGTAATTGTTCAATCAAAAATGCCAAACACCTTCTCAAGCTTCTCAAAAATGAGGATTGGCGTTGCAGATTTTCTTTGTCGTATGTGATTGTAGATAAAATATGGGGGTTTTGGGCTGTTGGTCAGAAAAAATAAGCAATTTTTTAAAACTAATAATTGATTAACTAATAATAATCAGCAGAATAATCAATAGTAAAAAACAATACTTAGAAGCAGCCCTGAAGCAAATACTCCTTTGGTAGCGTCCTTCAAGATCGTAAAGACTGTTCACTTTCTTCATAAAAAGAAAAACACTCCACCAAACACCAGTAAGAAAAACCTTGAAGTGCATCCATCTCTCAGCATAATAAACCTTCAGTCCCCCTGTAATAAGCCCACACAATAGACTTAAGCAACTAGAATAGCAAGTAATTAAAGGCATTGTATGAAATTAAATGGAAATAAGAAACGCTGGCTAGAATCATTAGACTGCGAGCCACTGTAGCTCTCCTCCCCCAATCTTTTTGTCTTTGCGTCTCTTTTCATGTTCTCTATTCTTTACCAAGCAAGCGGCGGCCTTTTATTCATGTAATGATTACTCCGTCTTTTTTTTTTTTTCGGAGAGAGCGACGCCCTCACATCTCACATCTCCTAACAGACTGGCTGACGTGACCCTGAATTAGCAGAGAGAGACAAGACGCAGCCAGAAATACCCAGGTTTCTTAATGGGCCCTCCGCGCTCCCCGTTCTTCATTCAGCAGAGAGATATCTATCATCATAAACTGATGTGTGTGTGTGTGTGTGTGTGTATAATGTATATGTATCAGCAGTCACGATGATGAAGTTAAAGGGCATCTGGGGTAAAATAAACGATGCCTGATGGTTCGTCCGGCGGCAGACATCGCACTCTCGGGAGTTCTGCGAAAACACGATCGCTGACAAAACTGTCTTACAAATTGTTCCTTCAACGAGACAATGTGATCTGACTTGATGTGATGCATTTTCTTTTTTCTTTCTTCTTTTTTTTTGTTTTTTTTTTTTTGTCAGGCCTCCCTCCGTGCATTTGTAATGTGGAAGACAGAAATGGAGAAACGACAAGAGCAATTTGCAAAATGTCTATGTTGCACGAAAATCTCATCTCGGCAAAACGTCCATTTACATGAAATTGTCTTGGAGATAAAAAGGTTCCTCAACATTAGAATTTCCCTCCAACACATTGAAAAGATAAAATGAAGGCTTACTGATCACTTGATAACAAGTCACATTTAATTCCCATTATCACTTTATGTACAGGGACTGTTTTATTGTGTTCACAGGAATCATTTTGTGCGATTCTTGAGGTTTATTCAGTTCGCTTACGCATATTAATCTCAGAAACCTCCCTGCCGTTTCCAGACCACTTAAGGGTTATTTTGTAGGAATGATCTGCACCAACTGGAGGAAATGACCCCAAGGCTTACTGTTACAAGTGGATGGATGTTAATATCTGATTGCAAACCAGATTTTTAGACAGTCAAGCCTCAACACCCGTTTCTTCATTCGAAGAAGGTAAATAAGAACGAATGGTGTATCCAAGTCCCGTCACGCATCACTAATGTTATGAAGGTTAGAGATTAGATTTGGTTTGACGTGTTTCTTCTTGAGCTCACAAATGAATTTATCACCGTGGTCCTTGTCAAAAGTGATTGAGTGACAGAATAATGATTTGTTGCAGGAGTTCACACCCGTTCACACTACAAATTGGCACATGGGCAGCAGGGGTTCACGTACAGTTCAAGAACCACAAGGGATTGAGGTTTGTCTTTTTCTTTCCCTTTTCTTTGATTAGTATTTCTGATATTTCTCTCTTTCAGACGTCTTCTTTCAAAAAAGGCATTTGAAACTTTGGACAGATTAAAAATGCCAGAATGATGCAATCATGCACAACCTGGAAAAAGAGACCTCTCTAATTGGACGTCAGCTTGTGAATTCAGCCAACTCTTAAGTGAGATTTATGCTCCGTCTGAACTGCATGTTGAATGGTCCGATAGCTTCTGATTGCAACACTTCTAAGTTTCCTGGAGAGACTGAAAATATGCGGCATTATCCCAGTTTTTAAACAGTATCTCGTCTCCCCCGACTCCACCACGGCCGCCTCTTCGCTCCACCTTCCAGTGTGTCTGCTCTGAACGACTATAAACACTTTTACTTTATGTAAACGTCTTGTTTTCTGTCCAAGTCGAACAGCAAGTCTTAATAGGACAAGAACTGCTTTACCCTTAACCCTTCCTTCGCACATAGGAGCTCCAACACTGGAGAGTTGTGAACTGAACCTCAGAAACATGCTGTCAATGTTCATCAGGATACCGAAACTGAAAAGGTCGTTGTAGATATAATACACATCACCCTTGCTATGTTTACTCCTGGCGTCCACACTACTCCCCCTTAAACAAAGACTTTAGGAAATGCTGCTGGTTTAGTTTAATTAGAAAACTGGCGCTGCGTTGTAGTCAGTCAGAGACGGAGACTTCTGGAAACCATGATGCAGATGCCCACGTTCGCTCCCTGATTGGGTCTCATCAGTCACAGCAAATCCTTCCCCGATTTGTCACGCCATCACATGACCCTTTTCCGGACTGCTGACCTTGTTGTCCTTGCTAGCAGCTTTTGTGAATCTGGTGTTTCTATTCACCATTGGTGTTTGCAGCCAATGGTGAAGCGGAAACATCGTCGTTTCGTTGCCGCCAACAGGTTCCAGTCTCCAAACAAAACAATTTAAGATACTGAGATTTGAATTAGAAAAATGAATGAAAATAAAAACACATTGCTCAAGGAATCAGCAACACTATATAATTAATCTGTCTGAAAACAACAGTCAGGTGCCCATATGAACATCCTTCCTGCTCATGCTGGTCATTAAAACACCGACTCTTACTGTGATTTGGGGGTAAGTGACGGGACACGGGAAGTGTTCGCCATCACTTACAATGGAGGTTAATTAGGTCTGAATGGCCAGTATAAATAGGACGAGTGATTACAACAAGCAGATGCTGTTTGAGTGTGGGCACCCCTGTTGTTTTAAGGCAGCCCAATCTCTCCTGTACGTGCAAGGTTGACCGCCGCAACTTAACTCTCAGCATATGGGACACGCTGGTGCCGTAGGTACTTTTACTGAAGAGTAAACTCAACAGAGCAAATCCGCAACGAGCAAGCAGAAAGGAGCACAGGTCAGTAATCAGTCCGACAGGCCTCCTCACTCTGAGCCTCCCAGACAACAGCAGCATAATGACACCGGCACATTAACAGCTGGACAAACACAATCCTCAATCAGCTGCTCCAGACACACACGGTCCAACATCAGAGGCAGACACATTAAACCGGCCCATTTAGCCTCTTTGACTTATTATCATGGTTTAAAAAGCACTTTAGGTAACCTCTCTATGGCTGTAGATTTGATCATTTAGTATATTTTTCCGTGATTGATCCAATTTAACCAAACTGTCCTGATGTTTTTCACACCTGCCTGGCGGTCGTGCAGCTAATTGGTCACAGAAATCAAACTTTAAGACTTTTAAATGCCGACTGGAAGCACTTCTAAAACTTTAAAAGGAAACGAAAGAAAACACCAGGATATTGACTATTTAAAGATATTAAAGACTCATTATTTTACAGATACACACACGTACACGCTAATGGCTGCCAGGCTTTGCTATGAATTTGCATCTCATTCGTCTAAATAAATGCCTGTTTTTCAAGTAAAATAACGGTTATGTCATTCATGAAAGCTTCTGTACCTGCTGATGTAAACACCTACACACACACATGCCTGCATCCTTGAAATAGAAAGTCCTCTGCAGCACAAACAAGATGTTTTTGATGTTTATGGAACTAGCAGCTTTTTTAAAAACACTACCAAGACAAAAAAAAAAAAACACTACAAGATGAAAAGAGCAAATGAGGAGCAGAGAAGCTGCAGATCTGTTTCTTTAAGATCGGTACACTTTTCTGTTCATTACCAAGAGCGAGTGTCCTCATTATAATGTAAAGGAAGTGTGACAAAACACCCCTGCAATGAGCACATATCAAAGGTGTTGCAAAAAAGTGTAAGTAAAAGTGAAGTAAAATAAGTTTCTGATGTGCAGCTTTGTACACTGAAAATGTATTTTAGGCACCCAATCATCTCATTATTATTTTCACAATTAAAATCAATAATTATTTTGTCTTTAAAGTGTTAGAAAATCAATCTTCCACAACCCAAACATGTTCCATTTATAAAGGAATAAAACTGAAAACAAATACAAAAATTTTAACGACTAGAAACAGGAAAAGTTTAATATTTTTGCTGCTCAACAGGTGACTTTTATTATTGATTGTATTGATTATCAAAATGTTAACTGCCTAAAGAGTTCAGCCTTAACCATTAGTCCATAAACTAGTAGGCGGGTTTCCAGTGCAACGATTAATTAAACGATTCGTCGAACCAGAAGAAATTAAATCGATTCATCCTTTTGGTAATTTTTCAATCAAAGATGTGACACATTTCCTTCTTCCATGTCTCAAATATGATCATTTTTACACTATTTTCTTGCCTTTTATCGAGCAAAAGATGAATCAATTAATCTATGATGAAAATAAATGATCATCACTTGGAGCCATCATGACAGACACGTGCAGATGAGCTGAAATTTTAAACCTGAAGAGTGTGTGTAGGGAAAAAACAGAAACCCACCATATGTTTACTGCTACCATGGTAGTGTACTTGTAAAATCACAAGACCAACATGTACTATACGATTATATGAGAAATCTATCGGAAAATCAAATGAGAAAACTTCATGGACAAAATAAAGAATAAGAAATGGAATACCTGGCAAACAAAATTACATCGTCACATTCATGGAAAAGTCATTTAAAATCCAATAATGCCATAAAACAAGTCTGCTCAGTGACTGTTAGCATCACCAACAATGTCTTCACACAGCCGGGACAGGTACCGTGTTATAAACAGTTCTCTGATGGCTGACACATTTGTGCCATCTCACTGCACATATCGTCATACTGCCTACGCCCCCCCATCTCACTAAACATATCATGGAGGAAATTCCACTGTGTTCACATTCATCTGTAGTCGTTGCATGTGCGCTTCAACCAACATTTCCCCATCGTCTTTATTTCGAAAGCACGGACTGCTGCGCACAAACATGTAAATAGGTAACAGTGGAAAGTAACATCCACTGCCAAGGACAATGGGAAAACAAATACACACACTCAGGGTTGCATGAAATCACATAAACTCAACTACACATGTGGGCAGGCACGATAATTACAACATGACAAACAGTGCAGTAGCTGAGCGTGTGCGAATGTCTGTGTGACCGTGCGTTCATGCTCTCTCTGCCATTGACCCCTGACCTCCGACCTCTGAGGACTAGCGGTCCCTTCCTGTTTCCAATCACCACAACGTGGAGAAAAGCAGAACGAACTTTTAAGTGGTTTTTCCCTCTCTCTGTCTTCACTTGGTCTCGCTGCCAAGTTACGAAGCATAATTTAATTTCAGGCTTTGAGGGATTTTTTTCTTTTTTTTTTTTTTTTTTAGCAGAGTGAAGATGCTTATTTTGGTGTTTCAACACAGCAGCGAAAGTAAATTTGGACCAAAAACAACCACATGCTTCCAATAGAGCCAGGACATGATAATAGTGTGCACTGTAAAACTAGAAAATGCATTAAAAGAGTAAAACAAACACTATCTGTAAGTGAGCTGCCAGTTTCTATCAGACTCTATCATATGAATAAGACTCAAGCTGCCAACAAATATAATTGCATGTGTCATGTGTCCAATCATAATTGAGTAATCACGCCTGTTAGGATAGTTTACTTAGCTCAAGATGGAGAATAAGCTTGAAATTGCATTGTTTGACAAACATAACATTTTGAGAAATAAGAATTTTAAAGATTTAAACATTTTTTACAGCGAGTGATTGACAGTTTTGAAATTCAAAATACAACAATTAAAAACTAAATATCTTGTTGGGAAGTCAGATTTGAGAAAAACAAGCACAAATCACATGTTAAATTAAGATTTTCAAAATAGAATTACCCAAAAGAACAGTTTTGAATTATCCGTATTTGCAATTGAAATGCTTTTTATTCTTCTCCACTATGTTTCTGGGGGAGATACTGCATGTTTTACTTCACTACAGTTATTTGACAACTACATTTATTAGTTTAGTTTTGATTTTTCATGTGATTATAGGCCCTGCAGATCCACAGAGGAGTTTTCAGTGATTTATTAGACCTGCACAGGTTGGAGTCGTACAAAGCTACATATGCTGGGATTTCCATGAGATCTCCAAACACTATAAAAATGATAAAGCTGTGACTTGTCCTGCAGCAAAGCAAACTGTGTGAATGCAGGACTTTATGTTTGTAACTTGTATTTTTACCTTGTGGTATTGCTGCCGTCACTCCCTCCACTGTTTACAGACCAAATTCCTCGTCAGACACAAATTTCACAAACTAATTCTGTTGGTTTGTAACTACAGCTCTCAGAGTCATTCCTTTTGGAAACAGAAAAATAACATGAGGTTGTATCATCACCATATGATTTGGCTAAATTATCACCCAGCCCTCCTCCAAACAAAACTCAATTATGTCAAATTTGCAACCAATAATAAGAAGAGCCGGCCGACAAGCTGAACCTGCCAAATCTGTCACGTTGCAACCTCAGTACACTGTCACACGTCAACACCGTGAAGTTATTGGATTTGGGTTGTGTGTTTTCCCTCATACTAATTTCACTGTTTACTTATTATTTGAAGGATTATTGGATTCATGGAATCTGACTCTGAAGCTCTCTTTCATTTCGCAGCCGTGTCAATGTGACAGAGGCCGAGTTCCTCAGCCGCCCGCCTGCATTCCACTCAAACAGGTTTCTGATCGTCTGACTGTATAGGCTTCATTAATGTACAGCTCAACCCACATGCTGACAACATTTCTCTCTTTCTCTGGCTGATTAGAGGTTTAGAAGCACAAACATTCCTCTATATCTTATTGGTTCAGCGGTGGGTGGAGTCACAGTACTACAGTTTCTCTAGATAAGGGACAAACAACATACAAGTGACAAATTAGGTTATGTGTTTGTGGTTATGGCGCAAGCTCCAGCAGATTCAAATGAAGCTCTGAGTGTTGCTAAGCTAATAAGCTACAATAGCGTCCTTCCCCTCAAAGGTGCACAGTGTCAAGACCATTTTCTATTGTTCAACTCCACAAATTCATAAGTTAAAGTTCTATTGCTATAAAGCTAACGTTAGCATTAGCTTTACTCCATTACTCACCAATCGCTGTCAACGCCAATGTTAACTCTTGCTTTGCTTCTATTTCTGTCACTTCTCGTCTTGTACTGAAGTTAGCATACTAACCAGCTAGCCACAGCTTAATATTTTGGTGGTTTTGGACTTTTGGTTGAACATAACAAGCGAATTGAAACATCACCAACATGACTTGTGGGAAGTTGTTAAAACATTTTCTCCATTTTTACAACTGATTAAATCTATAATGAAAATAATCACCTGTTGCCAAGTCTCGCTTTAAGAACCAAGAGAAAGGACACCTTAGTGAACTCCAGCGACCCGACCCTACCCACATTACTTCCAGTCCAGCCTGGTTTTCACCACAACACGAGTACATTTAATCCCACCAAATCTGGTCCGACTGAGCCTTCAGATCAGAGTAAAGTCCAATTAGAAAACAAACAGAGAGAGGAAAAAGCCAATATCAAGACATCCTGAGCTCTGCTACTGAATGGAAAACATGTCTACCATGTACCACGTCATCCAAAATATCCAGTTAACCAGCTGATCATCTCAGATCACGAATGTGATATGAATACATGAATAAAAAGAGGTCGTTGCCCTTTGATTTTCCTCCCCAGAAGCTCCTTCTTTGTATATTATAAAATTGCCTGTCAGCTGTCTTGCAGAATCTGCCCAAAAGGCAACCAACGAAATTCCTTTTGCCTCCAAGAAATGTTGATAAAAAAAAAATTAAAAAACCCCCAAGAACTCTGTGCTCCATTTCCAAGTCAAGAGATAATGTAAAACACTGTGCGCTCTGTCCCTGAGGCTGTTCAATATAAAGCTCATCCGCTCACTTACTAATTTTAAACAGCCAGTTCACAAAAGAGGAGATAGTGTATGTATTGTGGTGTGCGTGGAGGCATGTGTCGAGGCTTTTGCTGAAATAGCCCGGCTTCTAGAAAAACATTAAAAAAGGATTTACTGAAGAGCTTATTCAAAAGAACATAGAGTGTTTGAACTATCGATTGCTGTAGGGACACATTAGAAATGCCGTTTCCTGGAAAACATTAATTGAACAAGAAACATCAGTGAGAGATAGGGCAAAATTAGAAATCACTCATTCAGACACAGGAGGTTTAAAGGTCATTTTTTTCAGCCACATTTCTTGTTGTCATGCTATGTGTCCATCCAGTACACAGGAAATTGTAAATATTTCCAGCACCGACTCCAAAAAAACTGCACATCCAAACTTTCCCCCTGGTGACTGCGGTAAATTAAAACATGACAATTAACTGCTCAAGCAGCCTTGAAACTGAAAGCTCGGCTGATCCGAGTTTTATATTAGCCATAACACCCAACAACCTGGGTCTAAACAGAGCGGCACCGCTGCGGCTGTAATGGTTTTATAGCTCCAGAGCTCAAGGTGCAGTGTGGAGGCTATTCTGATCCATTAACTGACACCATGGGCAATTACCTTCCCATCATGTAGAGCAATGCTTTGAAGCAGATGGCCAACAGCACAGTGTTTTCAGAAATTCATGGTTCCACACATGAGATGGGGGTCAATGTGTTATAATAACCTTTGGGGCCAAAGATTTGACTAATGCAATCATTATCTTAGCTGCTATTGTAATGGTTAAAGCACTTCTGATCAATACTGCCATCAAAAAACATCTGTTTACCGCAGTACAACAAATGAATATAACATTAGGGATATTATATTAGATGTCTAACTGATGTTGAGGTACAATCCCTCACAGCGTCAGAGATTTAAAATCCTTCTCTAACATCCCATTATCCTCCTTGGGACTGGTACAGAGTTAATGAGGAGAATCAATAATGGATAATGGTTTTGTACAGCTGCTGTAAATGCCAGCAAGGGAAGTTAACACTGGAAGAAGTCAGTCCAGTCTGGAATACATTACTGAAGCCGTGTCACTCGCTCAACAGGATCAGCCCACAAGCTGAGGCTCCAGATGTTCTTCTGAGTATTGATTAGTCCCAACGCATTCCGTCGTCTCCCATATGCACAGACCGCCACGCCAGACTCAGTTTAAAAATTAAAAAATTAGGTATTACTTCGCCTCTCAGCAAAGACTACAGCTCCCAACACGGGTTTCAACCACCGTAGCGAATCATTACAGCCCCAGTTTTCATTTCGGCTTACATTCAAAACCTTAAAACAAAAGTTATGTCATTGTAACTTTCAAATTACACCCATGCTCTCACCAAAAAGTCTTACCGTACAACTCAATGGTCTCCTGATACATTGATTGCAGCGTGTTGCTTGACTTAAATCATTTTTTTTTTTTTAAAGTTACCTGAAAATAACGCGCTTCATACGGGATGGCCTTAATGCCGAATCATTAACACGTACGTGCTGTATGCAAAACGTCACACATTTTGTTAAGTAGTGCGCGTGCTTTTGTACCAGTAATCAATCAATTATTAAATTTGAGGTTTCCCGAGCGCAGTTCGGTGTGACGTTCTCTAAACGAGAGAGGGGACTTGTCTGGGCAACGCGTTGATAAGAAATCACGTGTACCTTTCTAAATCTTTAAAATCCCCCCACAGCTTTCTTGTCGAGACAAGATTTGAAATAAAAGGGATTTTTTTTTTTTTTTTTAATGAAACTTGGCACAAAACAGCAAAAATATGCATGAGTGAAAAGTGAGGCAAAAATGCTGCTTACCTCTGAATCTGCCGCTGATGTCCCTCTCACTGCTACAGTCGTGTTTTCTCACTATATTCCCCCAAAAAATAGCAAAAGTTGGACAATAAAACTCGTCCCGTGTGTCACCGGTCCTTCAAAAAGTTCCCAAATTTACATCCTGGTGTGAGGAAAACTGGTCCAGGCGAGGCGAACCGGAGCGAAACGACTGTGCGGCGGAGCTGCGCAGCTGCTGCAGTCACCGCTGAAGTTTACTTCAACAATATTCCCACGACAAGTAAGTAGACGAGCGGCTTTCTTCGTCCTCCCCACGCCCAGGAACCCGGTTAACTACATGCCCGCCCGGCTCAGGTGTAATTCGTGACTAAGCCAACACACACTCAAGCGCACACACATGTAGTTTTTTTTTTTTTTTTTTCTTCTTCTATGGCAGGAGAGTGTGTGTGTGTGTTTTTTTTTTCTGTATCCAGTGCGAATATGAAGCGCTCATAACGCACGCACACACACACACATACACACACCCGGATCCTCAGCCAGGAGCTCAGCTGTAAACGGCGCGATATGAAACAAGACTGGGGAGTATGGGGATGAGCGTTTTTCTTCCTCCTCCTCCTCCTCCTCCCAATACTAAACCCCCCTTGCCTGTGGGCTCCCACAGTTCAGTCAGGTTAGACGGAGTTACCCAGCATTACACCAGAAGTAGCTTTGGATTTCTTTCAAAATAAAAGCCGTGCCTTCTTAAATCGAGGAGCCCAACCAAGTAGTCTAGATTTGACATGATTATCTGATTAATCGAAGATTTATAGAAAATTAATTGTCATTTTTTAAAAATATTTTATTTTAAAAAACTGTAACTGTAAATATGTTAACTCACCCTTCAGGAAGTAATGATGAGCAGTTTTCATTATTTGCAACATTTTATACACTGAACAATCAATAAAAAAATGAACAGTCACATGTATTGATAATGCAACCTTATTGGAAATTTTATGTGTTAATTATTGGACACATAACAAAATGGACTAATTTGATAAATCACAACTTAACAACAAATCAATATAAACAATCAATATATATACATAAAAGTAGATTTTGACAGACTTCCTCTACAAGACCAGGGCCTCTGTCATAGCTGACATTTTACTTTAGTAGTGTGAATTTCTTACCATATTTTGATCAGTTAAATTATGTAAAGGATATGGATTATGCCTGAGGCTTTTAACCAAATGTTAGAGGAGATGTGAAATCATAGGCAACAGAGTCAGTGGAAAGAAGCAAATAAATGCATATTCACTCTGGATGGCACAAGTCACGGCAAAGTAAATGTTTCAATTTCAGCAAAAACATTGTATAAATAAATATATATACTTTGCTCTTTTACTCTTACTTTTGTCTGGTTTCGTTTTTAATTTTTTCACTTCCTTGTTCTGTAGTTTACTGAATAAAGATGACAAACGATCAAAAATCAAATAAAAAAAGACTACATTTTTTTTAAAGTGCCATTAATGGACACTTTTGTCACATAAATCAATACACAGGGCTGAAAAAACATTTGTGGATTTGGTGAGAAACACGTATGACATTAATAAATTAAATAATTATAAATAAATAAATAAAAATTTGTAATTCTGTACGTTTGTTTTTGTCAAAAACCAGGCTTTGGTAAAAAAAATAAATAAATAAAACGAAAAAAGGTTTATTTTGAAAATTGCAACAGGAAGACGAACGCTTCCTTCTTCATGAATTGACGCTGGAAGCTAAAACTCAGTCCCACGGGTTTAAATTGAAGGCCATTGAAGAAAACCAAAAACCTCTTTAAATAATCAGGAAAATAACAGGATTTAATGTCGGAGTGATCACCACATAAACACTTCCTTAAACCGAGTAACAAGCTGATGTTTCTCTGAAAATAAAAAGACATGCAGGAAACAGAATCCCCTGAAGAAACTGCTGCTTTTTTTCTGACAGATGTTGCAGCCTAATCCATATTTAGACTGAGGCCTACTTTTAAATAGATTATGGACAGTTTAATCTATATTGAAAAACAATCTATTTAGCCTCTCCACAGACATCAATTGGATTTATTTTTTCATTTATCCATACATTTTCTTTCTCGTTTCATTCTTTAAATTTTGTAGTCATTTCAGATCGAAGCAATCTGAGTAAATCTTCAGAGAGGTCTGTGAGAGTAGTCTAGCTGTCAAGCCCAGTTAAGCGTGCAGTCGCCCCCGCTGCTAATTCAAGGGCTTGGTGGGGCACAATGGAGTCTTTGTTGTTGGAGAATTTGTCTCAGAAGTAATCCTTGACACTGGGCCATTCAGGGGCCTAACCTTTTGTTTCATAAGTCTCCTGAATGTTACAGTAGGCATCAGTGCATTAGAGCAACTTGGAGCAGTGCAAGTCGCCTGGTATGGCTGCAGTGATTTATGTAGAGCGGAATAAGCTGCTGCTGTGAGGGTATGTGTGTGTGTGTGTGTGTGTGTGTGTGTGTGTGTTTTAGAGGAGCTGGGTGTAGAGAGGTCAAGTGTCATGGACAGGGAAAGAAGTTTGAGTTTTGATACACACACACACACACACACACACACACACACATTTAAGTTCCTCAGGGATAAGTTTGGTCATATTTCTATTCTTATTAGCGTGAGTAAATTCCACACAAAGAGCAAAACCAACAATAAAATGATCTATTAACAAGTAATCAAACTATAGAATAAAGTAGAATATAAGCTAAAGTAGAAAATAATAATATTTTAGTTGCCTAATTAAGTAAGGGACAACAATGTGTAGTTCTACTCGTTAATCTTAAGGATTATTAATATGGTTTATGCTTTGCATTTCATTGTAGTTATTAATGTACTGTAATAGATCTAATACTTTATATACATTATATTAATTATTTTTATATATTTACAAGTATTTGTTTAATTTAAAATTATTTATTGTATTGTTTTATTTATTCATTTAATATCTTGTATAATATTTTTATGTAAATGTATATTTTTGTCATATCTATAGAAGCATACTTTGTCCTCTATATATCAGTGTCAGACGGTGTTATCCAGCTCTGCTCTGATTGGTCCAGTCTGAGAGTAGATTGATTTGGAGTCATGCAGATCACAACCACCTGAATGTGTCTGTGATGAAGTCGTTTGTATCTATAAGCTGCCTGATGGTGGAAATATACATTTGCTGGGAGCTTTCAGCGCAGATCTATTGTCTGATATTCGTCTTCAGTTTGTGCTTCGATCCGGCTGCTGTAGAAGTGTTTTAGGATGAGCTGCACCCTGTTAGTCACAAGTCTCACTAATGAGGTTCAGACCGGCTCACGTTAAAGACGAATGTTTCACTTTTACTGCCAATTATCTGCACAGCTCTCTATAGACAACCTACACTGGATGGAAATCTAAACTGTTGGAGAACATGTCAACAAGCTAAGCTGATTTACTCCATGTGTTTTTGCACAGTATCAACTCTGACCGGTCCTCCACCCTCCATCTTGGTCCCGGTCTTCTAGAGGGACCCTGTTTATAAACTAGTTTTAAGACTTAATATTGAGCTTAAAGTTGTGTTTTATCAAATTGCTTAATTTTTGTTTTCCATATTTCAGGTAATCAATCATAAACCTTCCAGCGAGGAAGTGTTATTCCACCACAGGATGACTGTAAGGCTCCAGCCAAGAGTTATTTTATACCAGCACTTCATACAATTACTTTCTTTAACGACTGATTGATGTTTACTGTCAGAAAATTGAGAAAATGTCTGTCATTTTTTCTCTGAGGGACAAGTTAACAGTCAAAACTGCAAAGATTTTGCATTATTTTCATGGAAAACTGGTAAAACTGATACTGACATTTGAGAAGCTGGTGCCAGTGAATCTTTTTCATGTTTGTTGCCTGTTAGCTTCCTCTCCATTGACTGATATTGATTAACCACTTATTTCAGCTCAGTTTGGCGTCTTGGTGCCTCATGGGGAAATAATGAAAGTGCCATGTATGGTGGGGGTCAATAATTCTTTGCCCCAGTGCACCCTGGGAGGTTAATCTGACCATGCATGATGGTTACTGAAGTTACAAAAGAACTTATTTAAATTTGGGATTGAAAAGATTCAGTGTTTAAAGCTGCAGCCTTTGTTCCACTAATCTTAATGAAACAAGAAGAAAAAGATCGTTTCTGACCATGTTTACTGCCATAACAGGCTAAGAATCATGGGAGATGTAGTTATGAGGACTAGCTGCTCATGAATCCATGGCTGTTTGTGAATGGGAAACATGTTCTTAACATGAAAAGAACCCACACACACACACACACACACACACAGTGAGGGTGTGTAATGTTGAACTGAAACTCATTAAGTGCCAAATCACTGGCTGACTGACTGAACGACTAGTTAACTCATCAGTCTGGCTGACAAACTTCCTGTTCACCTGAGTGGGTAATTATCTGCCTTGGGTGTGTTTGTGTTTGTGTTTGTACGTGTGTGTGCGCTTGTACTTCTATCTTTGTGAGGACCAGTTTGAGATTTATAGATCTTACAGAATGAGGACATTTGGGGAAAGTGATGTCCGCACAACTTCAAAGGGCTGTTTGAGGGTCAAGACTTGGTTTGAAGGTTCAGGTCACAATCAAGACCTGTCCAGGGTGTACCCCACCTCTCACCCAGTGTCAGCTGGGATTGGCTCCAGCCCCCCTGCGACCCTCAAAGGACAAGTGGCGTAGCTAATGGAAGAGTGGTTACAAAGGTTTAGGTTAAGGTTGGGGTCAGGCATTTAGCTGTGACGGTTACGGTCAGGGTAAGGGGATAGGGGCTGTAAACAAGGGTCCTCACAAAGATGGAAGTACAAGTGTGTGTGTGTGTGTGTGTGTGTGTGTGCGTGCGTGTGTCAGCCTGTGTATTTGACTTGCTGATCATATAAATGTCTGCTTGACTGACAGTGTTTCTGGTTTGCGGGGTTGACTGGTCGACTAAGTGAGCTGTTAAACAGTGTTGGAATGACCAGGCTGTGTGTGTGTGTGTGTGTGTGTGTGTGTGTGTGTGTGTGTGTGTGTGTATGTTTACACTGCCTTCTCAAACAAAGCAGATGCAAATACTGACACACACACACTTTTGCATACACCCTCTTTCATGTGTGCCAGAGACACCCTGATACCAGACAATACACATTATGTAGACTTGGGTCGACACACACACAGAAACACACACAGTCATACACACTGCCTCTCATCTTCTCTCATGTGGACTTAAGCAAAGCTTGTTTGCAGCTTCTGCCCACGTTCAGGCTTACCGACATTATCACCAATCAAAAACCTTATATCTGTGCATGATAACCACGGTGCGATTATAGTTGCCGTTATGTCAAATGAGAAATGAGATGAGATCAAAGATTTAACTGCAGTTCAGTTGTAAGTAGTTGATATTTTTCAGTATTTTTAATCCTGCTAGCAGCATAGCAATGTTTGTTGGTCCACCATTATGGTTCAGACTCAAATATCTCAACAACTATTCAATGGTTTCCTATGAAATTTTGTGCAGATGTTCATGGTTCCCAGTGGACGAACCCTGATTACTTTGGAGGTGCCTTAGCTTTATCTCGACCACCAGCAGCAGGTCAAGGTTTTCCCTTATTCCTTGTAATATGTCAACATCTACAGGACGGAGTGGCACAAATTTTGATACAAACACTCATGGTCCTCAGAGGATGAACCCTAAGTACTCTGGTGATCCTCTGTCTTTTCCTCCAGCGCCAACGGCAGGTCAGATTGCAATTTGTGTTCTTTTGCTAATTAGCAAATGTTGGCATGCTAACGCACTAAATGGTTAACTTCAACACGTTTACATGAGCTTTGAGCTGGAAGCACTGCCCCATAGTGCTGCTATGATGGTTGTGGACTCAACAGGACAATCAGAGCCAATTAAAATTAATAAACGAGTTTTGATTGGGAAGAAATTAAAATAAAGGGTAAAAGTAAACAAGTTTTTAACTTTTTACATTCAAATAAACGGGGATGAAACCTACGTCAGGAGTGGGATTCGACCACTTGGCTCATCTGACAACTGGGAAGGGGAGGTCACCACAGTCATCCTGTAAACTACATTGTTTGAACGTTGTTTTCTTGTTCTCTTGTTTCTTTAGACGTCTTTTTGTCTCACTCCTTCACAGATGCGGCGTTAAGCCCCATCTGCCCTCCCTCAAAGCCAGATAGTGACCCGTGACCTTTGACTTCGTGTTGTCTGGTCACCTTTCCACATGCCAGCGTGTCTGGTCAGTCATCCATGGATAATACATTCCTGCTAACTGCCCGTCTCTCTGTTTCTCACTGTCATTATTATCTTTGAACTGAGGCTGGGCAAAATAACAGAAACAGAAAAAAAAACACAAAAATCACGTCTGCAAAAATGTCCCTTAAGTTGAAGAACAACTTATACTTATTACTGTATTTTGTATTTTGTTTACACTTGCATTGCTGGATTCTTTTTCTCATTATTTTATAACAAACTGCACATGAAAAAAAAAAAACTCACAGAAGTGATTAAAAACTACATGGTTGTTTATATAAGAGCTGTATCTGAAATCCTTCCGTCGTCATGGTTACAAAGATAAACATTTAGTTAAAGATAAGGAAAAATCATGGTGGTGATGGTTAAAAGAAACCAACAGTGACTGACAGGAAACAGGAAACAAACAGTGGTGTAGCAGGTCTCAGTCTGATGTGTTTACCCATCCATCCATCCATCCATCCATCCATCCATCCATCCATCCATCCATCCATCCATCCATCCATTCATCCATCCATCCATCCATCCATCCATGGGAAAATGTGGGCTATTTTTATTTGAGCTGAAGGAGGTATTCAAACACCTCATTATTACAGTGCCCACAGGTGTGTGTGACAGGTGTGTGTGTGTGTGTGTGTGTGTGTGTGTGTGTGTGTGTGTGTGTGTGAGTTTGAATGATAGAGATGTCAGACGTGAATGATTTATGAGTATGTAAATGAGATTGTTGAACTGTTGAAGGACAGTGAAGAGCAAAGCTGTGTAGGTACACACACACACACACACACACACACACATGCAATATTCTGCTCTGTCAAAGCTGCCAATCTGAAACCCAGTTTACTCTCCATTTTAAATGTGCAATAAACATTAGCTGTGTTTCTCAGCCAATAAAAATTCTCATCATCTAAATGAACTGTTTACATTACAGACAGCAGAGCCAGACTGACGCCGCATTTAAATTGAGTCATTTCGAGAAAACACTGAAAACACTGCGGCGCGACCAGCATTATGGCGACATTTAAGATTTCAAAATGGAGTTTATGAAGGATGAAATTTTAAAGATGCTGAGTGTTTTTGTGAAGCTATTCAATGTGTGTAAATTGTCCAAAGTCGACGACACTAATGCCATGTAATCCAGATATGTTTTAAATATTTGTGTCAAATGGGAAAGATGACGTTCACAGGAAGAGGAAAAACACAAGGCCGACTGCTACTGCTTTAAAGTCCAAACGTTACATAAAATGCCTTTTTGTTATTGTGGCTACACGATTAAAAACCAGACCACAGGTACACCTTCATCAGTGTCAAATCCTGATTCATACAGACATGTGAATGCTACAAGCACATGTTTCATTGTGCTTCAGTCACACACGTGAGATCGCACCTGTAAACATTCAATACTGAATACTGTGTTGAAGATGATGGAAGAGGACACTCCACAGTGTCTCCAGGTTGTGCTGCCAGGAGTCCTCCGACTTAAAACGACCATATAAGTTTGTAGGCCCTACCCTGGGATACGACCCGCAGGATCATACCAGAAGCAGGCATGCCCAACCTATCTCTATATTTATTGCGCATCATTGATGAATCACTTTTCAAAAAAAGAGAACAAGGTGGACACCAAACATAAAACAGCAGCAGAGGATAAATAGGAAATCCTCTGTAGACTAGACCGTCTCATTTTGGTTCAGTCACGCCTTCGTCGAACGCGTCGTCCGAAGGACGTGACCCCCTGAGTTGGGACATATCTACGGTTTGGTTAGGTTTAGGCACAAACTTCTTTCTTAGCTTTCGGAAAAAGATCGTGGCTTGGGTTAAAATAAATACTTCGAGCACCTGTATCATCACGGTTACAATAACAAACACGTATTAAGGTTGTGGGGCGATCATGGAAAGAAGAATCCATCCATACACCCAAACCACCGCTGTGATTCAGACTTTGTTGCTCTTCATGCTACGTCACTTCACTTCCCCCTTTTGCTCCCGTAATTACCACGTCTGCTAGAGGTCGTCTACCTGTAATGTAACTATAAGTCACGGAAAGCTGCT
>NW_019524962.1:163371-172112 GCF_002814215.2 Seriola lalandi dorsalis | reverse complement strand
ACACACACACACACACACACACACACACATGCAATATTCTGCTCTGTCAAAGCTGCCAATCTGAAACCCAGTTTACTCTCCATTTTAAATGTGCAATAAACATTAGCTGTGTTTCTCAGCCAATAAAAATTCTCATCATCTAAATGAACTGTTTACATTACAGACAGCAGAGCCAGACTGACGCCGCATTTAAATTGAGTCATTTCGAGAAAACACTGAAAACACTGCGGCGCGACCAGCATTATGGCGACATTTATGGCTTGGGTTAAAATAAATACTTCGAGCACCTGTATCATCACGGTTACAATAACAAACACGTATTAAGGTTGTGGGGCGATCATGGAAAGAAGAATCCATCCATACACCCAAACCACCGCTGTGATTCAGACTTTGTTGCTCTTCATGCTACGTCACTTCACTTCCCCCCTTTGCTCCCGTAATTACCACGTCTGCTAGAGGTCGTCTACCTGTAATGTAACTATAAGTCACGGAAAGCTGCTTGCACAGATGAGCTATGGGCTTGTTTTTGACAGCAGGCAAGCCGCCTTTCATCACGGACCACTGAAGAAGTACTCCATAACATGATACAGCTTTGATTTGTAATCACTGTCAACAACACAGGTCACAGGTCGGGACTTTTTTCTTTCTGTTTCTGTTGTGAAACAACTTCACAGGTAGAAAATAAAGATTTGATTGAGGGTCGTAAATGCTGCCTGCCAGCCACGGTTGACTGTAATTCCCAGGCTGCTGCACTGACCCCTCGATTAAATTTCATACCTGTGCAGTCGTCTCTCAATGGAAATATAAGTCATAAACATATGTCATGAAAGGAGATTCACAGTGTGGCTCGAAGGTGACTGTGAGGCATCTGACAACCATTCATTTGTGCTTTGCAAGGCTCAGTTCTCTCCATTCAGATGGGAAAGGCTCCGATTTTGGAGACAAAAAGATGCATTTTCCAGGCAACCTGCATTAAGGTGGACACGGTGTACCATTCTCCACTGAAAGCCAGACTAATGAATTTCCTTTTAGGTGTGTTAACATCCTGGAAATGTGGGTTTCACTGCAGATGAGAACTGCAAAATAAGAAACATGTATATGCAAGGCTAAATATTGCCCCCATACATCATCAGACCAATACACAGTGCATGGATCTAAACCTGCCATGTGTCACACAGCAAGAGAAAATGAAAAAAAAACCCAGGTATAACATAACAGGCGGAGTGGGATGTAAATTGAATAGCATGCGAAAGCGGCACAGTACAGTGAAACACAGTGCATTCAGGATGTTATTTAAAAACCCCTATTCACTCCTTCCCGGTGTAATGAAGCTGTTTTTCTGCAGTACACCCACTCCTCACACTTCATTTCTCTCTGGGTAAAAACCTTTTCTCTCATAGTCTCTGTAATGACGCCTTTAAAGGGACAGAATAGCGCTGTTTTGTGTTTCATAGAAAGAAAAGATGATCCAGCATACCAACTACTGATGGAAGAAAACCTTCAAATACAAAGAGTCTTGTTTTTACCTATAAGTGATATGAAAATGTTTTATTTGATTACTTATCTATTCATAAATGACAGAGACAGTTGGACATACGACAGACACAAGGATTAGTTAAAGCCTCAACGAAGTGAATTCGCTGACGCACCAATTTATGTTCCCGTCTGTGAACAGGATACAAGATTGGAAAATGAGTATTGATCGAAGGGAATCATAGAGACCCGGGTTCATCTTCTCTGCAATTATGGAAGAAACAAATTGAGCGATTCCTCAAGTCCATTAAGGAACAAATAGAATATCTTACCTCCATCAATATGGGACTTGTTAACAACACGGCCAATGTGTTGGGAAAGATTAATTGCCCCGCTCTTTAAATGCCCTCTGCCGCACAATTTATTCATAGACCGCTGCCAACTGTTGAGAGGGAGTACTGTTACTAGTGATATTACTGTGACTGTAACATAATGCAGTCTGGTATTGATGGGGGTGACTGGTGGCTTGGCTAGTAGCAGGGAGAGTATAGTAGTAATAGTATGAGTATAGCAGAGTTAACAGTGGGTTTGATGTTCTAAGTCTTTCTGAAGATAAAGAAAAAAACGCTTTTAACTGCTAAATACAAATAACTGTATTTGTTTGATAGACAAATTCCCCGTTTCAATAAATACAAATGTTCCTTAAAGACCTGCTCCAATGAAAATGATTTTCTGGTTTTGGTGTTTTTAATAAGAAATATCATTAGCGAAATAATCAGTCAACGCCAATGATAGTCAGGGTTTCATACGTCATATAACCAAAGAACCAATCCTGTCAGCTTGCAGGGACGGGGGGCGGGGCTAAATACACCTGAAACCTTGTCAGTACAGAGAGCGAGAGTTTGCATTAGCACAACCATTAACACTGTGTCGCCCACTGCCAGTTACAAGCTAACACACAACATAAACAAATAAAAGATGCTAACTACGCTAACCGTAACCTGCTAGTCTCTGATTCTGGTTTCAACAGACTCCTCATGTGGTTGAGTCTCTCTGATGTTTCCTCCTCTAACCATCTTGATACTCTCTGCTCTTTCACCTGTCCACCTGGAGCAAGCAGGTGGTGGTGGGCGGGGCCTGATCCAGAATTTCTCAATGATGGAAGTAAGAGTAGACTAGCTTACAGCCACAGTTTTTTATTTTCGTTCCACTTTTTATGTTGCAAAAAAAACACATTAAACAAAATATTAATCACAGCAGAGTATTTTTTAAATAGTTTGAAACATGTGCGGAGTGGAAATATCAATATCACGTTGACTTTATTGTTTTCTTTCAATGTGCGCTACAGAAAAATGTAAATTTGTTGAGCAGGAGTTGGTGTGAATGTCTGTCTTTATCTGCGTGTGTACTGGTTAATCACACAAGATAAACTGCGAAGAGACATTTTTAGAGGTGTTGGTGGAGGTATTTTTACCCCCCTCCTCCCCTTTTCACTTGCCCCGCCCCGACTTCTGTTCCAGCTCCGCTCTCATGTTCTCATCTCACTCTCAGAGAAAGCACATGCGTTTCAGAATACCTTCAAACAAAACCCCTGCTGTTCTCAGTAAACATGCTAACCGCTGTGTGATTACTTACTTATTCCAGACAGCCTAATGGGGGAATTCAACCCCTAACCCGGGCCACGTTAGTGCCTTGCTGTACACATTGACCTAGACATTGCGAGGAACTACAAGACGAGGCCATGCTAAGAGAGCGTTTGATTCCCTGTGCGTGTGTGTGTCCTGAAAATATGGTGACTGCAGAAGGCTGTGAGACAAAGCGCAGGTAGATTGATGATTGATTAGCTGTGGCTGTCTGGCTGACTGAGACTCATTGGCAGCCGTCACTTTGATGAATTACACCGCTGAGAAAAACACACTGCACTCTGATTACTGCCAGCAAGTGTGTGTGTGTGTGTGTGTGTGTGTGTGTGTGTGTGTGTGTGTGTGTGTGTGCGCAGGGGCTGATGACCTGTACATAGCCTTAGTTAGGGCATGTACTGTATCTATAGCACATGTGTGTGCATGTTGCTGCTGATATTCTTCCCTTCGTGACTGTGATTCGCTCCGCAGGGATTGTTTTTTGGTGGATGTTGCCAGCGTTGTTTCCATGTTAATCCACCACCTGTGTGTCCACGTTCACGCTCCCCCCCCAAAAAAATCCCAGTTTAGTATTCTGCCAGAGGAAGCAGCACATCCCCACAAGTCTGGCCCAAGGTCCTACGCCACTCGTAAACAAAGGCCGATTTGTTCATATTTAACAAGATTCATGACAGGTATGTTCGTATTTGTTGTCCCTCAGCTCCACCTGTCAGGGGATGTGCTGAATAATTTATGCTGATAAAGGGCATGCGGTGTCTTTTGATCCAGCAAGGACCGAGATTTGACTGAAGCATTAAAATAATGGGCAATTTATTTAATAAAGGACTTCGAGAGCCGACGCAGGGCTGGACCTACATCCGAGTTTGAGGGCTGAAATTGATGTGGGTGGACAGAAGCTGCTGACTGCTGGTGTTTTGAGCTGAAAGTATTTTTACATGTGCACATTTTTAATGCGAGAAAGTGACATTCAGGGTAAAAGGGTGACTGTGGCGGTTGTGACTCATATATTATAACCTCTTACCTCAACATTTTTATCCTGCAACCTTTTCTTACCTTTTTACTTTAAGAAACCTACACCACTTGTGATTATTTCAACAACTCCTCACATTACCTGCTAATTAATCCTTAAAGTGTTGTATTGATTTGACTCACTGCTTCTCAGGATGTGGTCGTATATCATCTGTCTGCCAGTTGTTTGCTGCATCTCTAGTAGCTCACCAGTTTCTAAAACAGGCACCGAAGAGACATCCACTTCTTGATCCTGTCCTCCATATCTGGTTGTCCTCACGGTAAAATCTACATCCAGAATATATCCAGTTGTTGAGTCTGTACACTGGAAATCCACAACGATCCCAAAGAGGTCCCAGCCAGATACTGAGCCTGAATTAAAAGGTTTATAAACGTACGGAGGGTCTGGACTAATAAACACATCTCTCCAGTGTTGTTCAGTAAGTCCGCTGGGTCAGTGGTTTAAAAATAGCTTTTTGACTGAAAGGTTGTTTAGTTTCTCCCCATGGGTCACAGATTGATTAAGATCAATAGGAGACACTGCAGTTGTCGAGCAGCTTTTTTTTTTTTTTTTTTACCTGTGAGTGTTTTCAGCAATGCTGAGAATATTTTTTTTGAAGTGTTGATCCATAAGAAATTATATTTGTGGTTTTTAGGAAACCAAAAACCATCTCAATATAGTTTTGCATCTCCTCTCTCAGGCTTCTCTCTGGAGCTCTGGCAACAACAGGTCGATGAGCCAATCAGAAGAGAGTAGGCTCTGATCGTCTCTTCTGATTGGCTCACTGTCTTTTGAATGATTGAATAAAGATATGTCAGATTTCAGGTAAAGAGGAAACCAAATCCTGCAAGGTTGGACAGTGGGTCCAGGTGGCTTGGGGCATGGCTGAAGGCGGTGACTGTATCGTTGTGACATCACAAAGTTACAGAAGTCCTGACAGCTCATTTTACAGGCTCAGTTTCTGAATACAAGCTGTGTGCATTTCTCTGTGGACTGAGGCTTTGATACTTTCACAGTATTAATATAAAACCTAGACCTGCTTTATAATCAAACAACACATGGACATCTACCTTTAGACTATATGGGACCTTTAAGTTCAGCCTTTTTTATAACATTTACAAGTTCACCTCTTTAAGAAAACGTCACTGTTTTCATTTAACTTGTGTAATGTATGGAAGTCAAACAAACACAAACATACAGGATCATGGAGCTTTAAATTTCATTCTTGACTTTATAAACACCAGTTTGAATATTTCTAAATAAATGTGTTGAATCCTTTATTAGCTTTTAGCTGCATCCTTCATTAGTGGATGAAGTTTGATCAGTTGCCATGGAAACTGAACAACATCTGAAAAATCTTCAAGAGAACTGAACAAATCTAATCCGCTGATGAAGGCCACAAGATGCAGCTGAAAGCACTGGATTAACATTAAAACATGTACATCTATTATAAAAAAATATGATTTGTTCACAAAGACACTCACAAAAACACAAAACACACTTTTCCCTCCACACATACGCAGATATACATGAATCCAAAGTAAATAAGAGTGTGTGCAGGAGCGATAGGAAGCCGAAAGCTCACACAAAGACCTCTCAGCCTCCAACACCTCAGTGCGAGTTCACGCGAACAATCGCAGGTGAAGAATGTCATGTGACACAGTAAATTCCCCATTCAACTATTAGCATTTCAATGGCACCAATTCGCACCAGCCCAGCAAACTACACAAGCCTCCTTCTCTGCTGAGGTAAACAATGACGGATGGTTCTCTCCATCAAAAGCATTTTCAAACTGGAGAATGTGCAGCCTCCAAAGTCTCCTTGGTATTAATAAGAACGGTGTCTGTGGGTTCTTGGAAAAATTGCGGCCAATTCAGAATCAAGGTTACCTCCATATATTACCACAAATGAGGGACTTGAGAGAAGTTTTAATAATGCATGTAGGTATGAAACGAATCCTTTGGGTTGTTTTCTTTTTTCTACAACCCAAGTATCATTCAGAACAGAATCAAACAAGATTTCATGATCAAATACAAGAAGAACAGAAAGAAGTTTTAAGTGCTGTATTATAATTATTTCATGAAACAGAAAGACCTTGGAACCCAAAGATGTCACAACAGGTGATATAATACCTGTCATGCAGCATCAAAGTAATTCATCAAATAACTAGTGGTGGCACTAATTAGTGCTTTGATACGAACAAATTTACAGATTTAATTTCTTTTTTTTTTTTTACCAAGGTGTATAAGTGATTATCTTCGGAAATGTTGAGTATAAGTTTAACTCTGGCCCAAACAGACGTGGCGTGATCTCATCTAGCTCATGTCCACTTATTCCATTATGTTTAGTGATGCTAAAGACGTGGCTCTAGAGATGGTTAATGTTGGTCGGTCAACTGAAATATTGGATGGATTGTTTTGAAATGTTGTACAGACGTTCATGTTCCCCTCAGGATGAACTGTACAACTTCAGTGAATTGTTACATCCCATGACTAATTTGCACTGGTTTACCTTGTTTTACCAGCACAAGGCCCAAAGTGTCATATAAAGGCTAAATAGAGAGGCCAAATGACTAAGGAAATCAAATAGCTAATAGGAAATGGAAATGCAAATGGGGGGGGGGGGTGACCTTTTAAATCCCTGATTAAAATCTGTATTCTGTATAATTCAATTTGTGAATCCAGTTGTTTATTTCTCTTTTTAAACTGCCTTTTCAAATTTATTTTTAAATTCTATTATTTATTCATGAATTCAGTAATGTAGTTTTAAACGATGCACTTAACTGTTTTAAGTAGTTTTTGTAAAGCATCTTTTTTTATCTGAATAATTAAATGATGGATTTTATTTCTTCGTAAATTCTTTTTTAATTCCTCTTTTTATTTGCCCATTAAAACATCAAATAATAAATTACTTTGTAAAAAAAAAAAAAAAAATTGCAAACAAATGTATTAATGCACCTTTTGGTACAATTAGTTATTCATTAATGAAGTGCCTGATAATTATTTCTGTGGCACTTATGGTCTTCCATACCCTGTATGTTTTTGTTAGTTAGAATTGCTGCCCTCCTGGGAGGTTTTAAGACGCCTCTGGCAAAAACAAATGTTTCCAAGAGGTTTCTAATGCAGCTGAAATTTTAAACATTTAATTTTCATTACTAATACTGTTGCTGAAGAGGACATCATAATCCATATTAGTAATAGTTTTATGTCATTTCACATGTTGTTGTTGTTGTTGTCTCTAATGTTCTGCAAAGGGCTGGGGTAGACAATAAAGTTGTATTTTATTGTATTATAGTTATAAAGTCAGGCTGAGGTTATCAATAATATCAATTCTACATTAACTATACAAACACACCCACTGGCTCTGTCCATCAAATCACAGCTGGGTGACACCAGGCCTATTAAAGCACTATATATTGTTTCTAAGATGTGATTCTCCTCTTTTATTGTTCTTTCTTTTGTCAGTGTTCTGACTCTAACTGTGACTACAGGTCTGATATGAATACAAAGCTGCGTAATCGCTGCTCCCAACGCCCCTCTGTCCTTGATGAAGGCCGACCTGAACGCCGTGTGTGAACACAGAACATCCTGTCTGGATTTGTGCCCAAGGCTGCCGCAAGTTTTGCTGAAAACCGAGAGGTGCACTCAGCAGAAATAAATAACTTCACGTATGATATTACAGTATATGTGAATGTTGCTGTCATCTGTGACCTGCCCTTTGAGGTGTGCAGCATAAACACACCAAAGCCATAAATCAAAGGGAAAGGCGTTCCGAGGCAAAAACTTTACGGTGTTTGTTTCCTTGATAGTTGAACAAAGGTAATATTACAGTGAACTCCGTTACCATCAGTGCTGCATCTAAAGTAATGCATTTCATAGTTCAAATAAATACATTTAAAAAGAAAAGAACAATATCTCAGTGAGTATAATGGGCTCTGACTGACAGCGTGGCTGATACCATTCATGGAAAATCTTTGGATCTGAGAACACAACTACAAATACACTTCAAACTGTGATCTGCTGTTGTTCCACTTTACAAATATAAAACAAGGACACCTCCTAGTGGCCAAAGAGTGGTTCTAAGAAATGTTGGAAAAACCTACGGGAGACTGTCATGGTGTCAAGGAAATGTGATATGGCAGTGAATAAAGGTTTAGGTCACAGTTTAAACGTCCCTTTATTTCACTATGGACGCTCACACTTGCCCGTGAAGCAAAATTTGATGCAGGATTCGTACAATAAGCATCTGAGTGGGAAAACAATTGTGATTCTGATGCAAATAAATTCTGACAATCCAAATTAGTTTTGACTGATGCGTGACTCCATGCATTTAAGTGTGTAATTCTATTAAGCAGCGGTGAGACAAGAGAGAAGTTGTTATCATAGAAACACTGTAACTAAGGAAAACACGCATTAATGTTTGTTCAATTATCTTCATGTCGTCTCACCATGATGAGCTCTGTGAATTTATGTCACAAAAAGGTGTGAACCTCGACTCCACAGGTGAGTAAGTGGGTAATTTATGATATTTAAAGCAGTTTGAGCTGCCAGGATCTGTCTGGGCTGTAACCCCCAGCAGCACTGCATCCGTCAAACCCTTTTGTTCCCCCCCCCCCCCCC